>NW_026940665.1:0-124486 GCF_032062105.1 Saccostrea cuccullata | reverse complement strand
GGACCCGCTGTGGAGCTGTAATACCCTGTGCTGACATCTATAGCTATATCTGTCGTTGGACCCGCTGTGGAGCTGTAATACCCTGTGCTGACATCTTATAGCTATATCTGTCGTTGGACCCGCTGTGGAGCTGTAATACCCTGTGCTGACATCTATAGCTATATCTGTCGTTGGACCCGCTGTGGAGCTGTAATACCCTGTGCTGACATCTATAGCTATATCTGTCGTTGGACCCGCTGTGGAGCTGTAATACCCTGTGCTGACATCTATAGTTATATCTGTCGTTGGACCCGCTGTGGAGCTGTAATACCCTGTGCTGACATCTATAGCTATATCTGTCGTTGGACCCGCTGTGGAGCTGTAATACCCTGTGCTGACATCTATAGCTTTATCTGTCGTTGGACCCGCTGTGGAGCTGTAATACCCTGTGCTGACATCTATAGCTTTATCTGTCGTTGGACCCGCTGTGGAGCTGTAATACCCTGTACTGACATCTATAGCTATATCTGTCGTTGGACCCGCTGTGGAGCTGTAATACCCTGTGCTGACATCTACAGCTTCATCTGTCGTTGGACCCGCTGTGGAGCTGTAATACCCTGTGCTGACATCTATAGCTTTATCTGTCGTTGGACCCGCTGTGGAGCTGTAATACCCTGTGCTGACATCTATAGCTTTATCTGTCGTTGGACCCGCTGTGGAGCTGTAATACCCTGTGCTGACATCTATAGCTTTATCTGTCGTTGGACCCTCTGTGGAGCTGTAATACCCTGTGCTGACATCTACAGCTATATCTGTCGTTGGACCCGCTGTGGAGCTGTAATACCCTGTGCTGACATCTATAGCTATATCTGTCGTTGGACCCGCTGTGGAGCTGTAATACCCTGTGCTGACATCTATAGCTATATCTGTCGTTGGACCCGCTGTGGAGCTGTAATACCCTGTGCTGACATCTATAGCTATATCTGTCGTTGGACCCGCTGTGGAGCTGTAATACCCTGTGCTGACATCTATAGCTATATCTGTCGTTGGACCCGCTGTGGAGCTGTAATACCCTGTGCTGACATCTATAGCTATATCTGTCGTTGGACCCGCTGTGGAGCTGTAATACCCTGTGCTGACATCTATAGCTATATCTGTCGTTGGACCCGCTGTGGAGCTGTAATACCCTGTGCTGACATCTATAGCTTTATCTGTCGTTGGACCCGCTGTGGGGGCGGGAGATCCTTTGGTTGCGAAATCTGTGTTTGCTGAAAAAAAGACGAGAAAAGTCATATATCAAGTTCAAATGTATATCAATATCATAACTGTACAACACGCATTTGTATACAAAAAAAACTGTGTACGACTTGTATCCATTTTTGACGCTTTTTCGTTGATTTTTAGCTCTACTGGTCAGAGACCAGAAGAGCTTATGCGATAGTAATTCGTCCGGCGTCCGTCCGTCTGTCTGTCTGTCCGTCTGTCTGTAAACAATTTTTCAAAACGCTACTCCTCCTACACTACACTAAGATACATAGAATAGTGCATCGGTTTTTAATTTCGATAAACGGCGTTGCCATGGTTACTAAAAATAATTTTTTTTTTTTTTAAATTTCTTCAAAACGCTACTCCTCCTACAGTTTTGGTCTGATTTTAATATAACAACTTGGCACACTAGTAGACTATACTAAGATACATTGAATAGTGCATCGGTTTTTAATTTCGATAAACGGTGTTGCCATTGTTACTAAAAATAGAATTTTCTGTGAAATTCCTTCAAAACGCTACTCCTTCTACAGTTTTGATTTGATTTTATTATAACTTGGCACACAGGTAGACTACACTAAGATACATAGAATATTGCATCGGTTTTTAATTTCGAAGAACGGTGTTGCCATGGTTACTAAAAATTGAATTTTCTATGAAATTTCTTTAAAATGCTACTCCTTCTACAGTTTTTGTCTGATTTCAATATAACTTGGCACACAAGTATACTATACTAAGATACATAGAATAGTGCATCGGTTTTTAATTTCGATGAACGATGTTGCCATTGTTACTAAAAATAGAATTGTCTGTGAAATTCCTTTGAAACGCTACTCCTTTTACAGTTTTGGTTTTATTTCAATATAACTTTGCACACAAGTAGACTACACTAAGATACATAGAATAGTGCATCGGTTGTTATTTCAATGAACGGTGTTGCCATGGTTACTAAAAAAAGAATTTTCTGTGAAATTCCTTTAAAACGTTACTCCTTCTACAGTTTTGGTCTGATTTCAGTATAACTTGGCACACAAGTAGACTACACTAAGATTCATAGAATAGTGCATCGGTTTTTTGATTTCAATGAATGGTGTTGCCATGGTTACTAAAAATAGAATTTTCTGTAAAAATCCCTTAAAATGCTACTCCTTCTACAGTTTTAGATTGATTTCAATATAACTTGGCACATAAGTAGTCTTCACTAAGATACATAGAATAGTGCATTGGTTTTTAATTTCGATGATTGGTTTTACCATGGTTACTAAAAATAGAATTATCTGTGAAATTCTTTTAAAACGATACTCCTTTTACAGTTTTATGTTGATTTCGAAATAAGTTGGCACACAAGTAAACTACACAAACATACATCAAAATTGTTTTTGATAAGTACAAACCAGTAGAGCTACAGTCTCGACAGAGACTTCTGGTTTAAATCTTCTCGCGTCTTTGTACCCTCTGTGGGGATGGCATATCTTTTGGTTGTGACATCCCCTGCGTTTGCTGAAAAAAAAGGTGAGAAAAGTCATGTATAAAGTTCAAATGTAAAAAAAAAATACGAAATGGACATCGCACGTTAGCATACAGATCCCAAAAAAAAACATTATGTTATTCATTATATAACATAAATGATTTTATAAGTCTTCGCAGGTAAATTAACCTTGTACGATTCAATTATTTCTTACATTTTAAAAGTGACACAGAGTGTAGATTAAAAAAAGGTGGATATCGTGTTAATCGTTTCTACCTACATAGTCATGTAATCACTTCATGCACATGTAATTTTTTTTGGTTTTCTTCGTCACCTTACCTGTGCATTATTGATCATTATCGGCTTCATTTTATTTACTGTTTTTTTTTTTTTATTTCCCATATTTTATAATTTTATTTCCGACATATATTTTGACAGTTTTTATTTTTTGAGAGAGAGATTACTGTAATATCTCAAAACTTGAGATATCATGACTTTCAAAATTGAAATAAAACTAATACGATTTTGATAATATACTGTTTAAGATAAAAGTAAATGGATTAGAATTATACATAACAAAAATATATTGTCAACGTTTTTTAAATAATTTGGGATCGGTATGTCATAAAATATTTCACCAATTATTTATTTAAATTATTCGGCAATTAAAATTTATAAAATGACATGTATGTTTAAGGTGTTAGAAGGAAAACAAATACTACCATGATTTATATTGAGACTAGTAGACTGCCTAGGAAAATTGTTCGCATTTTTGAATTTTTGTTTAAACTGTTAAAGAATGACAATCATATCTTGAAATTGTGTTATGAATATCTGTTCAATTAATGTGAATATTCCGACAGACACTCTGATAATTTGGTTGTAAATATCAAACAAAAACTCTGTGAGACTAGATTCGGATTTATCTGGCTTGAACAAGACAAAAGAAATGATGTATTAACATTTTCCTATAATCAAACAAAGAATAACAGATAATCTCAAACAAACTCTTATAATAGAAATATATTGATCAATAAAATGTATTTTTAAAAGACAGATTGTAGATAATTAACCTTGCAAATATTTTGCTGAGCTACGTAATTTCGGCAAATTTCTGCATTTAGCTTTTAAGAAAAGAAATAAAAAGATTTTTTAATTCCAAATTCCAAACCAAATCAATTATAGATAAAGCTAGCTTTAAGCACTATGGTTGTCCAAATTATACTTCAAATAAAGGCAGATTGCAAAAGTAAACAGTTTTAAAGTAAATATACGTATGAATATATAAGTTTCTAATCCAGGCATAAACTTCGGTTGGATATATATACATTGAATACCCTGGTATCTTAATCTCAATGCATTTATAATCACTCATTTCATACTACAAATAATGTTTAAGTAAAATTGAAGGAATCAAGGCGTTTTCAATGGGTTATTTTCTATTTGTATATCCGGTACTTAATTTTTTTGTGCTGTTTGTGAAACACTCCTATAAAATGTTTTCTTTGTCGTAAATCAATGCTTATTATCAACTTGTGAATATAATAAAGTAGCTACTTTATTTATATCAATGTTAAGTTTTTAATTTTAGCAATATTAACCAAAACTAGATAAATATCTTCACATGAATCAAATTCGATCACAGAAAAGTTGTTGCATAATGCTCAGGTGACCTATAAAGGCCCATGGGCCTCTTGTAATTAAATTTTAATTGTTTTAAGCATCTGAAGCACACTGACTTGTTTTCTAATAAATAATGATAAAACATCCGTAATGAGGTTGCGCATGTATGGTCCATGCCGTATTCTCACTTGTGCAGTTTTCACTTTTATGTTTGTGTAATTTTTACATTAAATCGTGTAAATATTTTGTGGTTTGTGCATTTTTGTTAATGTTTGTGCAAAATTCAACAAATTAGTATCTATTTCCTGAACTTTGTGCAAGTTTTTATTACATCGTGTAATTTTTGTTTGAGGTCGTGCAGAAAATTCTTTTGAACCAATCGGCGTGCCAAAGGAGGTCCCTTTTTACTCCCATGCTCTGAGAACTGCCAGCATGATTTAACATGCATCACTTTCTTACTACATCAGAAGGTTTCATATTAATCCATGCCAACGTGAATGAATTACATATATTAAGCTTAAGATAGGTTCTGTTCTAAGTCAGTGAAAGCATTTTTGCAGGTGTCTTTTCAAGTTTCTTGGAAAGTCTACTCAAATTAATTGGCCTGGATGTGGCAATAATTCAGCACAGTGAATGTTATCAGATAACGTGTATGCTTTCAAAGCAGTTTAAATCTTGGGAGACTTTCTGAAAATTAAATCACACTTCTCTAAAAATCAATAGAAAATAGCTGATATTCAGAATTTTTAATAGAGATTTTCATGTACTGTGCATGTGTTTACTTTTTTCTCTTCCATTTGTTTTATTTTCAATTTAATTAATCCATGATCTTGGTAATGAAGGCACCTTGACGATTTCATCACTCTTCCTTGAAATGGTGTCATCAGAGGATACAAACGATGACATATCTAGTACTGATGTGAGAGTTCTGGAAAATTCTGTCCAAATATGAGGAACAAACTTTCTGGTCTCTCCCCCCTCCAAAACAAGAAAATAGTCAAACGGGGATATCTGAAAAAAAGGTATTGGAAAAGGTATGAAAAGCATTTATTAATCATTATAAAATTTGACTCATCCTCAGATTATTTATATTCAAATAAGATGGGGGATTCTCCGAATTTTGATACATATTTCATCGAATACTACTTAAAGTATACTAAATGTAAAATCTCTACAATTTACAAAAGTCCTACAAAGACTGAAAAAAGAACAAAAACAACCATTTTCTTATACTTTTACATTTTTAAATATGATTGGGTCTTAGCTCCATTGTCTTGTAAGCCAAAGGTAATGCTAAAAATTTGCAATTAAATATACATTGATTGGTTTACAAAAACATGGAGTGAAGACCCAATCTACCTTTAAAGTACATTTTTATAGTATAACATTTGCATCTTTCTGAGAATTAATTTAAGTCCATAAAGTCAAGGGTCATATCACAAAAATGAAATGCCCATCATCAAAGATGAGCTATGTAGCATAGTGGTTAGCGCGTTAGTCTCATAGAAATATGATACGTTGGATTTTTATTGCTTGGGTTCGAATCCCACACATGAAATAAAAATTGTTGCATGAAAAAAATTCCATTTCAAGCTTTATTTTAAGATTTTTTGAATTGAATTTAAATTAAAGAGCTATTGTTCCTGGCTGAGGATCGTATACCCTTAAAATGACATTTAACTCTGTTTTCCTATTATAGAGAATATGTTTTAAAATACAAGTATGAACAAGATGACGAGATACATAACTAAGTACTTACAAAATCTCCTTCCTCAAAGCATGGGAATTTTTGCAGCCTTTAGAGTAGTCATCCATTTCCCCCTCCCTTGCCTTGTCTGGCCCGGAAGGGTGCGGATATGTACAACACATCGTTTCCATTCCCATTCCTTTTTAATTTCAATAACGTGCTTGTCCCAGCTCTCAGAGGGAATAACTCCTCGACTGGCTTCTCTAGCTTTGGGTCCAAGCCGAAATTGTTTAGACTTTGGTCTACTAGATTTAGCAATTTCCTGATCAACATTACCACTTTCCAAGTTTGGAGACGAAGAAACTCTGTAATAAAAAGAATCAATGACTGCATAATATTAAACAGATGTATGTAAACCACAAAGTTAAAATAAATTTCAGATCATCATGTGTCATTTATGTTTTGTCAAAAAAGTAGAGTTTTAAGTATAAAAACAATCGTCCATTAAAATTTCACCCATGGATTTGTCCCATCAGCATATGCTTACGCCGGGTATTTTGCAATCCTCTTCTTCCCAATTGCTTGATAATTGGAAGAGTCAGCTATAGTTTGCTATTTGGTTGTGTAGAATATTTCGCACTCTTTAAAGGTTTGGTTGAATACTTTTTCTCCAGATTGTAGGCCAACTTTAAGGATGGAGAGGTCCGGAAGGCCAACCTTGTCTGGTGGAGGTAGTCCATTAGGATTGTTTAACGTCTAATGTTTGACTGCAAACATGGTGTTGATTCGTGATTTTCTCAGCTTTATACAAATTTCAATTACCTGCTTTAAAGGTACTTGGACACAGATTTGAAGCTAATATTTTCTCATTTTTTCTGTATAATATCACGAATTATATATTTTAATAGCATTTCACACCAAAATTAACTTATTTCATTTTAAAGTTATTAAAACTTTTAATTTTTTGGCGGGTTTGATTGACACATCCATGCACTTTCACCAATTTTAACTTTTTTTCTTAATCCTTAGGAAAAGTGGCAATTTTATTACGTATTAATGAGAAATTTTAAAACTTTTATCAAGAAAAATAATTTTATTTTGAGCAGAAATGTTAGAAAGCAAAACACCTTCACAAGTATAGTCATTCCGAACTGAGAAATGCGTACAGAGTTAAGCAAATCGAGCACACTCGTGTTATGTACATAGATTTTGTAAACAGGGCTCGTGTCCTTTTATTGTTTATATTTAGAATTCACCGGGTGCGTTCAATCGTCACAATCTACTTACCACAACTGCACAGACTGACAATATATTGTGTGTTTTGCTTTCGAAAGTGTCTACTCTGAATTTTCGGGATTATAGTATTAATATTTTTCATTTATACAGAACGAGATTGCCATTTTTCCCAAGGATTAAGAAAACAAATTAAATTTGTGAGAGTGCAGAGATATGTCAATCAAACCCGCCGAAAAATTTGAAATTTCAATATCTTTTAAACGAAATTAGATTTTTAATTAAGTTTTGTGTAAAATGCTATTAAAATAAATGAGTCGTAATATTATAGAAAAAATAATAACTTCAAATCTGTATCCAAGTACCTTTAATCCATTTAAATAAGAGAACTCAAATTCTAATTAAATAAATTGAAGGTACAGTACGTTAATTAACAAGAATAGATATGGTTTAACCCATATCCAAAGATATTCGACTTTTATATTTAAAATGTTTAAGAGTGTTGAATGACTTTTACAAAAATAAAACTGCACTGCATGTCTAATAATAGATTAACTTGTGCTAACAAACGGTACACATACCTATGTCCTCAAGACCACTTATATAGCCTTGGTGTACATCCGTGCGACTGAGTTGTCAAACGGACTCCCGCGAACAGAGAAGTTACGATAGCAGACAAAACTTTTTTTCATAATTAGATCACATGAATACAAATTCTGATAAAAAAATTAAACGATTGTGTGTTTAGAAATCCCCCGCCGAGTTTGGGTTTTGTTTCACATTTTAAAGGTACTCTCATACTTATGTGTATTGTTTCTACACACGTCCAGGAATCTGCTCAGGGATTGAAAATTATTCCGTCATTTATATATAAACTACACACCCAGAACGTTTTTTTTCTTTAAGAGGAAACTAGATGATGATTAACGAACAATTAACATAATTTAACGACAGTTGTTGATTTCGTATAATCAATTCATCGGTGAAAAAATATCAACCGAAGTATGGCCTAGATATTTATCTTTTATCAAACATGTTTAAATAGAAAAAAAAAAACAAGCTGAGAAGGGAGGACACACCGTAAACCTACATTTCTGTCTACAACTAGTTAATCAGGTATGAATGATAAGCCACGTGATCTAGGAGGTCAGCTTTTTCCCAGAGGCGTGACTTATGCTACACCATGTGACATTATTGATATACCCCCTCAGTAGAAATGTACTGTAAACATTCCTTTGATTTCGGTTTTTAAAGAAATACACAAAAACAAATAAATAAAATAATTGTATATGTCCAATAATATGTTGTTTTACAATGGTAAGATTTAATGAGTAATCGTTTTTTTTTTTTACAGAGACAACTATGCTGACCAAGTCCGGACAAACAGGTATATACGTTAGAATTAATATCATCAATTACTTGACTTTTGTCCTATCTGTAGAAGACTTGTGGTAATGTAAACTATCTTTTTGTTTATTTGTTAAAATGTAAATTAATTGAAAGACATGTAGACTGTAGTTTAAAAATAATATCTCTCTGATATTGAATAATATTATAATTGTTTTAACATAGAGACATCATCATCAGCCACGTCAATAATCACTCAACCTGTGTCGACAGCTAATGAAGCAGGTATGAAAGAAAAGCCTCATGATTTAGGAGGTCAGCTTGACTTATGCTACGTCTCGTGACATTTTTAGCTCACCTGAGCCGAAGGCTCAAGTGAGCTTTTCTGATCACATTTTGTCCGGCGTCTGTCTGTCTGTCCGTCTGTCTGTCTGTAAACTTTTGACATTTTCGACTTCTTCTCAAGAACCCCTGGGCCAATTTCAACCAAACTTGCCACAAAGCATCCTTGGGTGAAGGGGATTCAAGTTTGTTCAAATGAAGGGCCACACCTTCATTCAAGGGGAGATAATTGGGAATTAATAAAAATTTGGTGGTATTCTTAAAAAATCTTCTACTCAAGAACCACTGTGCTAGGAAATATGAAACTTATGGGGAAACATCCTCAGGTAGTGTAGATGCAAGTTTGTTCAAATCATGACCCCCGGGGGTAGGGCGGGGCCAAAATGGCCGACCAAAGTTTTACATAGAAATATATAGGAAAATTCTTTAAAAATCTTCTTCTCAAGAATGACAAAGCCATAATTGATCATATTTATGTGGAAGCATCCTTAGGTAGTGTAGATTCAAGTTTGTTCAAATCATGACCCCCGGGGGTAGGGCGGGGCCAAAATGGCCGACCAAAGTTTTACATAGAAATATATAGGAAAATTCTTTAAAAATCTTCTTCTCAAGAATAGCCTAGCCATAATTGATCATATTTATATGGAAGCATCCTCAGGTAGTGTTGATTCAAGTTTGTTAAAATCATGACCCCCAGGGGTAGGGCGGGGCCAAAATGGCCGACCAAAGTGTTACATAGAAATATATAGGAAAATTCTTTAAAAATCTTCTTCTCAAGAATAGCCTAGCCATGATTAATCATATTTACATGGTAGCATGTTCAGGTGGTGTTAATTCAATTTTGTTCAAATCATGACCCCCGGGGGTAGGGCGGGGCCAAAATGGCCGACCAAAGTTTTACATAGAAATATATAGGAAAATTCTTTAAAAATCTTCTTCTCAAGAATAGCTAAGCCATAATTGATCATTTTTATATGGAAGCATCCTCAGGTAGTGTAGATTCAAATTTGTTCAAATCATGACCCCCAGGGGTAGGGCGGGGCCAAAATGGCCGACCAAAGTTTTACATAGAAATATGTAGGAAAATTCTTCAAAAATCTTCTTCTTAAGAATAGCTTCGCCATGATTAATCATATTTACATGGAAGCTTGTTCAGGTAGTGTAGATTCAAATTTGTTCAAATCATGACCCCCGAGGGTAGGGCGGGGCCAGAATGGCCGACCTAAGTTTTACATAGAAATATATAGGGACATTTTTAAAAAAAATCTTCTTCTCATGAACAGCCAATCCATAATTGCTCATATTCATAGGGAAGCATTATCAGGTAGTGTAGTTCAAGTTTGTTTAAACAATGACCCCCTGGGGTAGGGCGGGACCAAAGTTGCCGACCAAAGTTTTACATAGAAATATATAGGAAAATTCTTTAAAAATCTTCTCAAGAATAGCCAAGCCATGATTGATCATATTTATAGGGAAGCATCCTCAGGTAATGTAAATTCAAGTTTGTTCAAACATGACCCCGGGGGATAGGGCGGGGCCACAATGGCCGACCAAAAGTGCTCAGGTGAGCGATGTGGCCCATGGGCCTCTTGTGTTGTATAAGTTGTAGTAAAAGTATAATTATAATAAACTGTTCATGATCCTTATTTTTTTTTAAAAACAACATCAACCGTAACAATAGCAGGAATCACTGTTTATACAGGTAAATCCTTTTAAATGAATTAACGGATTTAGATACTGATTATCCACAAAATGAGATGAAATGTGAATCTCTAAGTGTTAAAAGTAACCATTGAAAGTAATTATGGATTATTAATCCTTTACATTTTACTTTGAAGAACAATAGTAATAATTGAGCAACGTTGCCATATTGAAATCTTACATTTTATTTTTTTAAGAATCAGAACTAGGAATTCTCAAACAAAAACTGTTGGCGAAGTTAAATAAACTGTTGGAAGACTTGGTAATAATGTGATCAATTGTATTACATTGAGTGTCTTTATTTTGATATTAATTTGTATTTTTTATTCAGAAGAAAACAAAAGTCATTTTAAGCGTATGAAGTGTAAAAAAAGAAGTTAATCATATTAATAAGGTAAATAAATACAGGCAATCTTTCCAGTTTGATTTGGGAAACGAAGAAGATATAATATAAAGACTACCTAAATATTGATAAGAAAATTAACAAGCTAATTCAGAGAATTCTTGTCCCCCGCTTTGGGAAAAAGTCGGATCCCCCTGACTGAATTTGTAGAATATTAAATGTATACATGTATACTGAAGCAAATAAAATACATGTATGTCAATATGCGTATAAAGATTTGATTGCTTATTCTTAATTATGAGTATACATAAAAGATTCTTTTTATATTGAATATTTATCACACTGTAATGATGATTTTATAACCTCATAAATTATTCTTTTTACTTGCTGAATACTATCATTAAAAAAAGTTAAAAAAAAACATAAAAGGATCCGTCCGAGATCCGATACCACATACCACTGAACCACAGAATCGTTTTTAAATGAAGTCATGTATATTCAGAAGTGAAGTCACATACATGTATATATTCATGTTTGGTATTATCAAAAGTTTACACAATTCATGGTGTTTGATTTATTTAGCCTTTATTAAACATTTCTAATAGATGTATCAAGAACATAAAGTCCACCGAAAACCTTTTTATACGCAATAATTCTCCGCATGTCCCTGTGCTAAAAAAAGCGACCGATAATACGATAAATACTAGTAAAACAAACGGGGCGGGGCACTTTGAGAGGGGTGAGCGAGGTCCTAGGGAGTTTTGGTATAAAATTACATTACATAAGCTCAAAATCTTCTTGCAATATCGCCCGAAAATGATAGTGTTACACACAAACAGGATGTATAATTTTATGACCTTGAACTTTGACCTCAAAATCAATAAAGGTCTTCCTTAGGCCACAGGGAGTTGTTATATTTAATTTCATTGCAAAAGCTCAAAGGGTTCTTGAGATATCGTGTGGAAACGAACGCGTTACAGACAGACAGAAATACGGACGGACAGACATACCCAAATTAATATCCCCCTCTTTTCAAGCGGGGGACAATAATAAAACTTCAGTGATTTTTTATAGGGCTCTTAACATGGGCGGTTGCAACCACCTTTGCGGTTGCAATTCTGCTGTTAAAAAGGTGGCTTAAGAAAAAGTGTGAGAACTGTGTGAGAGAGAATGATGATGTGCCTACAACCCCCCCCCCAATCCATTGATCACTCTTCCTCCTTCTCCACATCTCAGATCGTGACCTATCTACCATTCACCCCTCCACCCCAACTACCATTCACAATGATGATGAACAGACCACTAGTAATGATGATGATGGCATCAACCCGCCTCCAAAAACCAGTACCCTTCCGTCCCCCAATGAAAGCTGAGGACCCCTGATCACTCCCCTATCCTCTGTCACAACCTCCCCAGATGTTTAAGAAAAAGATGAATGCGTAGCTCGGAACACTAGGTCCAAGCAACAACTGAAATTTCAGGCCTTGTTAACGAAAGCAAAACTTTACATGTAAATGATAGTGGTTTTTATGTTTGATTTCTACATTGAGAATCGGTTTTTAGCTCACCTGAGCCGAAGGCTTAAGTCAGCCTTTCTGATCACATTTTGTCGGTCGTACGTCCGTCAGGCTGTAAACTTTTCACATTTTCGACTTCTTCTTAAGAACCACTGGGCCAATTTTGATCAAACTCAGTACAAAGCATCCTAGGGATAAGGGAAATTTAAATTGTGAAAAAGAAGGGCCAAGTCCCCTCACAAGGGGAGATAATAAAGAAAAGGCAAATATAGGGTGGGTTCATTAAAACATCTTCTCAAGAACCACTGAGCCAGAAAAGCTGAAACTTATATGGAAGCATTTTGGGGTTGTGTAGATTCTAAATTGTTCAAATCATGACCCCCGGGGGTAGGATTGGGCCACAATGGGGAATCAAAGTTTTACAATGTTAAATCAAAGCATCCTATGGTAGTATAGATTTCAAATAGTTTAAATCATGATCAGTGGGGTAAGTAGGGGTCACAATTTTTATTACAAAAGGGAAATCTGGTAAAAAACGGAATGTTCAAAGGTTCTCAGGTGAGCGATGTGGCCCATGGGCCTCTTGTTAATAATCTTTTTACAAATTAAAAGTCAGTTTTTTAAATAACCCTTTGATTCATTAAAATTTCAGTTGTTTATTTATATTTTTCTTTTACAATATTGAGAATATGTCATTATCTATTTACAACATTGAGCTTCAGTTTTTAAATAACCGTGCAGTTGTTTTATTTCAGAATGGGTAGAGATTAAGTGAGTTGTCTTTCTTGATTTGAAAGTATTTTAATGTATATTTTTTTACCAAAATGTTTAGAGGTAATTTGCTGTTGTTTTCAACGTAAAAAGGTCACAACATAATTTTGTTGCTCTTTTTGACATAAAAATGTCTGCAAACATTTTAATTGATTTTTAGCTCTTCTGAGCCAAAGGCTCAAAGAGCTAATGCTCTGGTCATTTGTGCGGTGTGCGTTAACTTTTTAGAATATGGGCCATAATTCAAGAACCCTTTGGCCAATCAATACCAAATTTGCCACAGGGTATCCTTGGCCCAAGGGCTACCAATTATATTAAAATAAGGGTTGGGACCCTAAAACAAGGGGAGATAATCAGGAAAACAAAACCAAAAGTACTAGTTGCTACAAAATCTTCTTCTCCAGAACCGCCAGGCAGATTTTCACCAAACTTACATACAAGGTTCAGAATATGTTGAAGATTAAAAATTGTTCAAGGCATGACCCTGGGGCAAAGGGCGTGGCCTCAAGGTCACTTTGAAGTTGACCTAAATTTACAATTAATAAAAATGTTCATATTTTGCTTACTATAAGGGCTAGGATCATCAAATCTTGTAAGTTGATGCATCTTAGGACTTCAAATCATGTTAACTCAAAAGTAGGTCACGGTGACCTACTTTTTTAATTTTGAGGGCATTTGTTTTCAAATTGATTTTAAGGCATATTTTGGACACTTTAAGGCCTATGATCATGAAAGTTAGTCAGTTGATGCATCTTGGGTCCTTAAACAACGTCAACCTATAAGTAGGTCACCGTGACCTACTTTTTGAACTTTATGACTTAACCTTTTTAAAATATTCAATCCCATTATTTCAGGCACTGAAAGGGTTAGAATCATCAAATCTTGTAAGTTGCTGCATCTTTGGAGCTTAAAACATATTAAAGAAAAAGTAGGTCACTGTGACCTACTTTTAGAATTTTGCAAGCATATGTTTTCAAATTGTTTAAAAGGCATTTTTTGATTACCTTCAGACCTACAATCATCAAACTTGGTCATGAGATGCATCTTGGGACTCCGAAAAATGTCGACCAAAATGTAGGTCACGGTGACCTACTTTCGACATTTTATGGCTATATTTAAGTAACTTGGTATTTTTTGGCTTAGAATCATCAAACTTTGTGAGTTGATGCCTCTTGGGTTTTTGGAGAGTGACGACCAAAAACTAGGTCACGGTGACCTACTTTCGACATTTAATGGCTATATTTATTATCTCCTGTACTTATTGGCTTAGAATCATCAAACTTTGTCAGTTGATGCATCTTGGGTTTTTGGAGAGTGAGGACCAAAAATTAGGTCACAGTGACCTACTTTCGACATTTTATGGCTATATTAAAGTATCTTGGGTATTTATTGGCTTAGAATCATCAAAATTTGTGAGTTGATGCATCTTGGGTTTTAAGAGAGTGATGACCAAAATTTAGGTCATGGTGAACTACTTTTGACAAATTATGGCTATTTTAAGTATTTCCAGTACAAATTGGCTTAGAATCATCAAACTTTGTCAGCTGATGCATATTGGGTTTTCGGGGAGTGACAACCAAAAATTAGGTCACAGCGACCTACTTTCGACATTTTATGGCTATATTTAAGTATCATAAGTATTTATTGGCTAAGAATCATCAAACTTTGTCAGTTAATGCATCTTGGGTTTTCGGAGTGTGATGACCAAAAACTAGGTCACGGTGACTTACTTTCGACATTTTATGGCTATATTTAATTATCTCCGGTACTTATTGGCTTAGAATCATCAAACTCTGTCAGTTGATGCATCTTGGGTTTTTGGAGAGTGAAGACCAAAAATTAGGTCACAGTGACCTACTCTCGACATTTTATGCCTATATTTAAGTATCTTGGGTATTTATTGGCTTAGAATCATCAAACTTTGTGAGTTGATGCATCTTGGGTTTTAAGAGAGTGATGACCAAAAATTAGGTCACAGTGACCTACTTTTGACATTTAATGGCTATATTTAAGTATCTTAAGTATTTATTAGCTTAGAATAATCAAACTATGTAAGTTGATGCATTTTGGGTTTTCCAAGAATGTAGACCAAGAAGTAGTCCTTATTGGCTAAGAATCATCAAACTTTGTCAGGTGGTGCAACTTTGGTCTTTGGATACTTAGGGTTAGAGGCTTAAATTACAATTGATAGGTTGTACAATTTATCAGAGAGCGATTCAAGGCCCTTGGGCCTTTTGTTTTAACCATAAAATGTTCTCAGATATTTTTGAGGATTTTTGGTTTTTTTTTTGGTCAAAAAATGTCTTTAGGCATTTTTGTAGTTTTGACTATTTTTTTTTGGATAGAAAATGTCTTAGTTAGATTGTGAGTTTACTTATTGTCATCTACTCACATGCTGTTAATTTTTATGCCCCCGTAAACGAAGTTTCGGGGGTATATAGTTTTTGTCGTGTCTGTCTGGTTGTCTGTCTGTCTCTCTGTCCGTCTCTCTGTTTGTCTGTTTGTCTGCAAAAACTTTAACCTTGCCCATAACTTTTGATTTAGTGAAGCTATGACTTTCATATTTCATATATGTATTCCTTGTGACAAGACCTTTCTTTGGGTACCACCAAATTTGACCTTTTGACCTTGGAGTTTGACCCACTTTTACATGAAAATTAAAAATTTTACTTTGTCCATATCTTTTGAACAGAAGACACCAGGACTTTTATACTTCACATATGTAATGTTTGTTAAAAGACCTTTCACTGGATACCAACAGCCTTGACCCTTTGACCTTGACTTTGTAGATTTTCGTACTTGTGAAAAACTTTAACCTTGGCCATAACTTTTGAACAGTAAGAGATAGGGCTTTTATACTTTATATATGTAATTCTTGTGAAAAGACCCTTCATTGGATATGAAGATCCTTGACTCATTGGCCTTGACTTTTGAGATTTACCTACTTTAAAAAAGCATATTTGACAATAACTTTTAAAGACTTAGGGCTAGTTCCTTTCATACTTTACATATTTGATCCTTATGACAATACCTTTCATTTGATTACAATAACTTTGATGCTTTGACCTTGACCTTGGAGTTTGACTTACTATTTAAAAAATTAAACGTTAACCATAACTTCTGAACAGTTAGGGCTAGGGCTTTCATGCTCTACATAAGTATTTTATGTGGCAAGACCTTTCATTTGATACTTATTACATTGACCTTTTGACCTTGGAGATTTTTGTACTTATTAAAAACCTTTAACATTAGCTTACTTTCAAATTTCACAATAATTGTTTTCCAGTGAGAATACCTTACTTTTGGTACCAATTAATTAAATTTATATTTAATAATAGCTTAATCTTTGCTATGTTGCCATACGGGGGCATCAGTGTTTTACAAACACATCTTGTTTTCATAAAATGTCTTAAGGTGTTTTTATACATTTTTGTCTGTAAATTTTGTTGGTTGATTTTGTTGAAAGAAAATGTCTTAGTTAGATTGCGAGTTTTTCATTTGCATACATGCTGTTAAATTCTTTTTCATTAAAAATGTCTTAAGGTGTTTTTATACATTTTGGACTGTAATTTTCTTTTTGTTGATTTTGTTGCAAGAAAATGCCCTAGTTAGATTGTGGGTTTTTCATTGTCATTTATTTAAAAGCTGTTACATATAAAGGCAAACCGACTAATATACGAGTATATATGGTATGTTTGTTTACATTTTCTTTATGTACACCTTATTTGTTACTTTCAAAAAAGTAATAGGACTGTGATATTTATAACATTTTTTCTTTTTTATATACACTGCATGTATAAAGAAAATATAAATCAACAAGTTTTAAACCAATGATATATATTAGAACTTAAAGATAAGAATTTACTTTTTAACTTCTACAATAATTATGATTGTTTCCCCACAATAAAATGAGTAGTTATGTGTTTCAATGTTTAGAAATTTGGTAACTTTCATTTGTAGCTGAATAAATCTCGTTCTTTGGGGATCCAATATGACTTCGCTATATCCGTAAATTCGCTATATCCGTGTTCGTACTTAACGAGTTTTGCTGTATTTTTAAGCGGTTAGCTTCGCTAGCCGCATTATGGCATGTGTCGGCAACCGGAAACCTCCATAAGGCCCTACCTATAAGCAAAAAATTGCAGCTTTTCAGATCTTTGGCGGAAATACCCGAGAGTCTACGCTGAATTATCTGGGGTTACATGCAGAAATGCAGGGGCAAACTTTGCAGTGAAGAGGAGAAAAAATAGTTCTACAATACGGTTCATAAACCGAAAGATATATGATTAGTTATGTTAAAAACTGCCAAAGTATTGCAAAACGAAACAAGAAAAAATCTAGTTTATATTTGATTTTTGATTATTTTTTTGTGTTCATCTATGATATACGTAACGGATGCGAACGCATAGTAATACATTAATTACTAACAAGATAGCGAGGATAGATGACGTACTTGTACGAAAGAAACCTTCAGGTAATATTATTTGCTTATACTTGCTACTACGGTTCATTGCTTTATCATAATAGACTTGCTTGTCAAAGCTGAGATCTAATTATATATTATTTAGGTACATTTTGCGTACTTTACAGCTGCTTTAGTTAGTGTTTTAGTCCTTTTTAGTTATACATGATTAATTGATTATCCAATTGCAAGTAGACTTAGTAGGACTGAACATATATATTTGAACAAATTCTTATCAAATTAGTGATTGCAGTGTTATATTTTGTTTATTATTTATTTTTGCATTAATTGTTGCAATTCAATTGGATCCTTCTCTCTGAAAAATTCACATTTAATTCCCCACCACGCAAAAACTTTTGCGTTTTTGCTAATTAGCCTAGAACAAAAGTGTACAATTTGTATACTGAAATATCGTGTAATTATCAATTGTCTTTATCTACATTAGTTCATCTTTGCTGTCTTTAGCTATTAGTTACATGATTATCCAATTGCAAGCAAACTTAGTAGGACTGAACATATATAATTGAAGTAGGATATGGAAAAAAGACAGTATTCAATCTCAACGTCCATTAAACAAATATACAAAATAAGAGCAGAGCAAACACGGACCTCCGAAACATCAGAGGTGGGATCAGGTGCCATGGAGGAGTGAGCATCCCCTGCCGACCGGTCATACCCGCCGTGTGCTCGTTGTCATAATCAAGAAATAACGGAAAAATTACGTGGTCAATTCAGTGTATAAATAATGGACTAACAATTGGTTTGAAAAACGTCAGTCAGCATTTCATTCAATGATAAATTGTATTTGCTGACAAGGTCATTGTATCGACCATGGAAATTACGAAATGATGACTTTAAACTTAAGGCTGATTGAATGAATTATAATTGTTTCATTCCTAAAAGCTTAAAATTTCTCCATCAAACTATGATTACATATAAAGGGAATTTAAAATTATTCTATGCACATTTTTTAAGCAGTTCAATATAATGTAAACAATTCGTCAGACGTTTTGATTGCTTAAAAAACTATCCTCCGCCACCATATATCATAGTATATTATTATTTTTCTCAGCAAACCACATCAGACAAGATTTTTAGTTAAGTTTATACTTGTATAAACAAGAAACATATTGACGTAAGCGTCAAAAATCGGCCGCAAACCAATTTATATAACTGTTGAAATTAATTTAGAACCTGAAATTTGCTATTTTTTTTTAAAAAAAAATATTCTTATATTTTTCTGTTAAAATATCCTCGTGACACGAAAAAAAATGTATGCGACATACCGATTTTATTCATGAATAATGTATGTACATTATTACATGAATAGCCAATATAAACTGTGCATAGTCCTCTGCGTCTCTGCACTCAGTTTGATACAACTTAACGAACTCTTGTGAGTTTGCTGTTTAAGTAGTTTTTATATAAAACGTACAAAACTAAAGTTTAAACTTAGCTATATAGTTTTAACTTAATAAAAACGCAACAAATATATATGTGGGGCTCCTCGCTCCCTCTCTTAGAGGATGTTAACCCCCTCCCCCCGAACTCCTTCTAGATCCACCACTACATTACTTCTCTTTGAGAGTTCAATCTCTTTGTTTTGGTGTTGAAAGGTGGCGGGAAAGTGTTTGGCACATTGTAAAACGCGCTCTATCCTAGTCTCCTGGACTCACATGTCGTAATATTCTTTGCTTTTAAGAAATCAATATTTCATCATATTTTTGAAAAACATTCATAGGAAATGTTTAAATATACACTTCATTTCAAATAAATACAGCAGAACCTGTTTTACAAAGAGAAAGTAAAATTGTTGATTTTCAACGCGATCTTTGTTTTAGACTATGCCTAACACTCGTACCAATTTTCTCCACACTTCAGTTAAATCCAAGTTTGTCAATCAGGATTGGAGGAAATATTTACCCCATTATTTATAAATTAATTTTACGATTATTGTGCTTTTTCTAAACCTTTAGACAATCTTTGTTAAATGTTGACTCGCCAGCGATATGAACATGATGAATGTTGAATATTTTTATTTGAATTGTTAACTCCGCAGAAACGCACAGCGACTTAAAACTTTCATATCATACAAGTTTAGCTTTTAAAAAAAGCTTAGAGAGTCAGCCAGTGGATTTTTCTTTTCTATGATAATGTTTTAAAGAATCATAGAGAACTGAAAAAAAAATGCCATTAACATATTTTTAATCAGTAGCAGAGTTGGGCACTAAAATCAAAACATCGTCTTAAGGAGGCTGGAGGGTCAACAAATAAGTCCCAAATTAACCACCAGATTTAACTTATTTTTTTAGATACGGTATCTTTAGCTGTCAACTATCATTTGACAAAGAAAAAATTCAAAGATTTTAGTTTTAAAATTTCATCATTTTTGTATATCTTTATATGGAGCTCTCCTTTTAAAGGAGATTGAAATAGTCTAAAAATGGCTGCGACCCCCTAGCCTCGTTAATATTTTTTCTGCATAGGAACAGAAGCGTTTGTGCATGAGATTCTTGCATTTTTTGTCTCATAAACAAAAGAACGGAAAGTATGTATAAACATTTAAGTTCCAATTCACGTAACATAATTCAAAGAATTTATAAACCTACAATCTCATTACATGTATCAGATCTATAAGATTTTAGGGGGGGGGGTATATAGACATTATGCCATTTTTTAACAAAACGGAGCCCAATAAGCTTCACTATCATCCTTGTTACAGTTTATCATGCCGCCGGTTGAATAACTCTTGGCCTGGTGTTTAGTCCCTGCGATACTTAAACAGCCAAACTGAACCTTCGTTTGAGAATACAAATAAAGGATTGTTGAAATACCTAGTACTTTTTCTAGTACATTTTAGAATTTAAAAAAAAAAAACATTTATTGTTCATTCAAGCAGGTAACATGTAAGCTTTGACGGTATAGCCGAAGCTTTTTTTTAGTTTATTAACTATCGTCATTTGACTTACTAGTAACTAGCTGAATTTTGGCTTAAATTTTTTTCATAAAAAGTAGAATTGAAGTAAAGCAAACATTACTGAGACATACAAATTCATTTATCAGACCTGTTATAATATAATAAATCTATTAATTCATAAATATTATTGCCACAACCTAGATTATCAGGTCGTAGTTTATGAAAAACAAGCCAATTTACGGATAAAAAAAAAAAACAAGCGCAGATCAGGGGGAGGGGGGTTCAGGGCGGGGCCATAGGGAGTTATGGTTTATGACATTTAATTGCAAAAACTCAAAACCTTCTTGAGATATTGACTGGATATGAAAGTTTTACACAGAGTCACACAGAAGTATGAATTTTTGATATTGACGTTTGAACCTAAAAAAATACACAGGGGTATTACTTATATACCATATATATGGTCATAGGGTGTTGTGGTATAAAATTTCATTGCAAAAGCTCAAAGCCTTATAGAGATCTCGCGCGAAAACAAGTGTTTAAACAGACAGAATTTCTGAATTTAATACCTTGACCTTTGACCTCAAAATCAAGAGGGTCTTCTAATGGCCAAATAAGGTGTAAACAGTTGTGTAAAATTTCACTGCAAAAGCTCAAAGACTTCACGCAATATTGCGGGGAAGTGAAAGTGTTACAGACAGACAGAATTATAGATGGACGGACAGACAGACTGAAATTGATATTCTCTAGTATCAGCGGGGGGCAACAAACGAGCAAGCTTAGCCAGTTGTGTTTTCTTTCCGAAGTATCTGGTGTGTGACTTAACAAGTCTGTCCGCTATTTAGCATCGGGATCGAAATGATTTGTGGTGAAAACGAAAGTAAAAGCAGTAAAAACTGAAAAGCTAAAAATATGTAATAAAGCAAAGTTTGTGCTGTAGATTTAAATACACAAGTAAAATACCTTCAATATATTTTATAAAAGAGCTTCAATTTACGCGTCAAACACTAAATTCATCCAACAGTAGCAAGTGTATGCTTCGCTGCGTAGAACACATGATCAGGTGCGAACCAGTTAAATTACTGCGAACCAGTAAACTGTTTGAAACCTTTTAAACAAAAATAAGCATCGGAAAATTCTTCTTTGAGTTAAATTTACAGATTACTTTGGTGTTTAATAGGGATGTGTTGGTTTATAATCTATATTGATTTTACTGAAATAAAATTAGCAGGAGTGATTTACTGCAGAACCACTCCCAGAATTCCAGGTCACGCAAGCGCATTGGAAGTTCTTCGTACCATAACTAGTCAGCCCGCGGGCTGACTAATAACCGACCGCCTCCTTGCGGCCGGTAATAAGTTAAATTCATTAAACAAGTCACGTCTTGTCTAGTCATATAGAGAAGCCTGTTTGTTACTAAGCTATCTGTGCTTGTGTTAATTTCACGAGTAGTTTATAGAATGAATTACTTTTAAATTTCACAGCCGTGTTACGTAACTCGGACATAAAACTATTCGTTTCATTACACCCCTATGTGGTACCAACATTAGTACGAACTACGATGTAAATATCGTCCTCTTGCAGCCAGTTACAAATGTCCTTTATAATATGTTTGATTATTCTGGCATCATAGTTTCGAGCAAGATATGGACCGATCACTGATATAAAGTGGCCAGTTGTTGACACAGCGATCGAGGGTTTCATTACAGGACCCTTCTTACGTAAGGTAAAGGGTGTCTTTGGAAATGAAAATTTCCACCCTACATATGTCGCATCCGAAATCACTTGATCACCAGCTTGAGTTTAGAAATCTGTCTTGTGTGATGCTGCATGACATCAGAACGTGTGATGTGGTGTAAACCTAAATTCGCTGACACAAATCTTTCTGCATGGACTGATCGCACAGAAGTAATGCATTTTCTAATACTGGATTTTGACACATTGAAGAGTGTGGACAGGACTCGACTACATTCTCCTCCTCTGATACTAGTATTCATCAAAAATATCGCTAAAAATGTCCTCACAGATTTTGTTTGATTGAGTCGAAATTATCCTTCAATGTATTGTTATAAGTACGTCTTTAAACGAGTCCTTGGAAATCCCCAAGAGGTTCACATATTTATTCATCGTTATTTAAATCAAGTTTAATTTTCCCTCGGACCAAAAACTTGACCAGTTTAGCTATTGTTGTTTTATTATTAATAGTTGTTGACAGTATTGTAAAGAAGAAAGTTTTACTCTTTTTAGCGGAGGTTCAGGGTCCACATCTTTATCTGTTAGATAATTTACGATCATCTTGCATTGCTTCATGGAGATCCGTTTTTTAAACTCTTGTAGAAGTTTAAATTTCTTCGATATTGTGGCTTGGTCATTAGGGTCTGTATGACCCTCGAAGGCCTCCATTTTAGACGTCTTTCAGTTTATTGTCGAGGGCCTCAAAACGGAAGGTTTGGTCTTCTACGTATGGAATGGAATATAAACTAGAAAGTCTGCTATTGCAAGCAATAGCATATGTCGCCCCGTATTGGACAAGACTTTCATTTTTATCATCACTAAAACAATGGTCCATTAACTAAGCTTGGACAACCATCCAGTCGTATCAGTTCTTTTTGTTGGAAACGGAAGACCTTAATTAGGTACATCCCACTCATTATTTTTAGAATCTGTAGGAGAAGAAAGTAGTGCAGGAAAAAAAATTACAAGTCCCAAATTGCAGACTTGCATAAAAGAAATTGGGCAGATGTACTGAACTGAGCCTCATACTTGTTAATTAGCAGTATCTTTCCTACCAAAAAAGCTTGGCAAATATTATTTATTAAGAAGATCAGCCGAATTATTTTGTGTATTATAACGCCAGTGAGAACTCAGAAATTTCCCTACTTTCACTTTAATTTTTAGAGTTTCTGCCGGAAAACGAATCTGACATGCCACATTCAATTCGAGCATGTCTGCATTGTACAGGGCTGATGTTTCTTATGAGATGATGAATCATGTGTAAACATTCTCAGTTTAGCGGAATCATGAACATTTTCGGCGAGATGAATGTTTTGTTTACAGTAGTGATCAAGGCTTAGCGCACCTCGATAGGAGCGGATCCCAAGATTTATGAATGAATAAAAACTATGGAAATAAAGTACCAATTTTCTAATTTATTCTTGCACTATTTAATGAAATTAATAATATACAAGCAATAGATATACCCAAAAAAGCGAAATGCTAATAAATGCAGTTGACAATCGTTATTTTTTGTTTTTAGAAAAAATAAAATAATTATAAAATCTAGAGACAAGACAGAAGAAGAATGACTGTTGGCAAACTATCAAATCACATCCGGAGAACTGAATTTTATGAATGAAACTTTTAAAACGTTACTTGTAAATTGTATATGTTATAACTGTGTATTATACCTGGCAGTGCGCTTCAAAAAGGGGGGAGGGGGGGGTCGTCTAGAACATAGTACCTTACGTTTGAACGGTAAGGGCTAGGGCCTTCGTATTTGAAATATGTAATCCTTGTGAAAAGAACTTTTATTGGACACGAAGAACTTTGACCCTTTGACCTAGACCTTGGAGAACATATGTGTACATCTTAACCTTTTTTTCTGTTTCGTTTCTATGACAAGTGTGAGCGACTCATTACAATTATTTTAAAAGAAGAAATCACTTTGACACATTGCAAGAAATTAACATTGAATGTTTCAAAACGATTGCTTGAGTAGTTATTGAGAAAATCGAAATTAAAGAATTTTAGCATTTCCCTGGTTTCCATGGCAATAATCTATTAATTGAAAACTTTAAATGCAAGACGCACAACTACAGTTACTAATCATTAAAATAAAAAGAGTTTCATGACGAACGTTTAAGGGACCAGAGAGAACACTCTCGGACAAAATTCGTCGCTTTTTACAGGTTTCCATGGCAACGGTAGACATATTGGAAATTTGGAACTGAACGACCTCACTGCACAACTACAACCAGTGATCGTCCTTTGAGGAAAGTTTCAGGAAGATTGTCCCAGCCATATCCGAGAAACAGCCTGGATTAAAAAAAAACATGCGTACAATATCAATATGTCGTCCCCGACTTCGTTCGGGGCGACATAATTATAGTGTCGTCGAATGAAATATAAGACAGGTTAATTAATCAATCAAATATGTTCATACATTGTCTCTGTAACGATGTTCATTTAAACAATATGGACAGTGTGTAACAAACATTGTCGAAATTCAGTTGCTTTCCATCTTTCAACCTAAAACCTTTATCTTGGTTGTCGAGGAAACTCACTTTGTAGTTTAACAAACTAGCTGGATGTAATGTTCAATCAAAGCGATTGGGTTCGTGATTATCATAAGCAACCAATGAAAACTCGGCATCTGCCCTTAAAGAACAATCAACCTTTGAATACAAAGTATTTTGGTTATTTTTTTCAGTATCGAACTATAAAACTTTCCTTGGCTGACAATCTATTAATTTTATTCCTGTTCTTGGCATTATGTGGTACTTTTGGCGTAAAATTGATTGAATCCTTTGATTTTTATTACTTTATATAATGTCATGTGTTTCCAAAATTTAGAGCTTTCTCGACTCTCCCGCAAAAGAGCGTTAATAACTTTAATAACTGCAAGGTACAGGTAATATTACATATTAGTAATGCAATAAAGCACAGTGTTATACATCAGCGAGCTCTTGCATAACATATACATTAATGACGTTCCTTTGACCGGAAGTTTAAATGTTAAAACAGTGATATACTAAAATTGTGCAAAGATTGGTTAAACACTTAATCTAAACCAGAAGTCTCTGTCAAGACCGTAGCTCTACTCGTTTATACACAAAACAAAGGTAGAGAAAAGTAGCAGCTGGGACTTGAAACTTTAAAATAGCAATTAAAAGAAAAATGGTCCTTGCAACTTATCAAAATAAATGCACAGAATAATGTATCTTAGTATAGCCTACTTGTGTGCCAAAATATACTGAAATCAGACAAAAACCGTAGGAGGAGTAGCATTTTGAAAGAATTTCACAGAAATTTCTATTTGTAGTATCCATGGCAACTTCGTTTATCGAAATACAAAACCGATGCACAGATTTATGTACCTTAGTACATGTATAGCCTACTTGTGTGCCAAGTTTAAATGAAATCAGACCAAAACTGTAGCAGAAGTAGCATTTTGAAAGAATTTCACAGAAATTTCTATTTCTAGTAACCATGGCATACATCGTTCAACCAAATCCAAATCCGATGCACAGAATTATGTATATTAGTGTAGTCTACTTGTGTGCCAAGTTATATTGAAATGGGATCAAAACTGTAGGGGGTGTAGCATTTTGAAAAATTGTTTACAGACTGACAGACAGACGAACGGACGACGGACGCATTACTATCGCACAAGCTCTCCTGGTCTCTGACCAATTTGTTGTTTTTAGTCAACCAATCAGAAAGTTGGAACTCTTCAATTTTAAAAATATATTTATTACTTTGCTATTTATGGTGAATATTTTGACACTCGTTAAAACGTGCCAAGTTTAATTGAAACAATGATTGTCAATTTCTACATGTCATTGATATTAATATCCGTCAAATATTATATGAGTACCACTTTCTAACTGCAAAATGCAACATTTTTCATATTTTTGCAATGCTGAACATGCATAAGTAACGTGAACTATGATTCGTACGTTGTTTCGCATCGCAACTTTGTAATGTGGCCAATAAAATGACCCATGCATATTTAATAAGTCCCCTACCGGTGAAACCGGGGGGGGGGACTATAGGTTTCCTCTGCGTCCGTCCGTCCGTCTGTCTGTCCCGCTTGGTTTTCCACACTTTTTTTCTAAACGCTTGCAGATATTGAGCTGAATTTTGGTATGTGGGTGTTTCTTAATGAGTTACAGATAAAGTTTGAATTTCACTTCGCTTGATTGATTTTTGACAGAATTATGGCATTTTGAATATTTTTCATAATCGCTTAATTAAGATCGGATTCAAACTCACTTCCGATTGTCGACAAAAATATGAAGCGAGGAAAAGATGTTGGAGAAATGAGTTGCATTTTCGTCTTAATGTTGATTATTTTATTGGTTTTAAGGCATTTACAACTTGAAAATCTTTCCTTTTACCTTGGACATGACTTTTGCATATTATAAAATAACATCCTAATGAAAAAGGGGAACCCGGTAGGGGACATGTATTGCTTATGCAATACTCTCAGAATGCTTGGTACATACGAAGATTTTTCATCAAGTTTGCCCACGGGTGATAAGTAAAGATAAGATCACCCGTTGGTTTCCGATGATGTTACAATGCATAAAAGCATTGTACCAAAAACCTTAATCATTGCAGTAATCAACACATTTAATCAAGAGGAACATCTATCATTCATTACAATTTATCATATCAACAAGCAATGAGGTATACAAATGCAAAGGGCACACACTAATAATACCATGAAACAATTAATGAAAAACCAGTATAGAATGCACAAGAAAAAAATCAGTTTCACCAGCTATAACCAATGTATTTAAAAATAATTGCTTAATTACAAATAGATATCTCATTTTATGAAGTATAAGTAAAATCGCATTTCATCATATTTAAACCTTTCCTATACTTTTAACTTATGATATTAATTAAGACATACCACAGTCTGCTGGCCAAGCTTTACTGTACCATCCTCCAGCATAGTGTACTTTACGACTAAAAAAGCATTCATCTTCCTCAGCATCTTTATGTGCTTATCGTGGTTGATGACCTGCTTAAGTGTCTGATAGTAACTGTCACTAGACACAATCCACGACATGCCGTATGACTGCTCACCATTAGCACATCTTCTGGTTACCACTTCTTCCAAAACAAACATAGTCATGGGTTTGGGACCCAACAAAACAAAACTAATTATTAAATCCAGCAAATAACCAGATTCCACCAAACTATAAAATTATTTATGTTCTGTATACAGATTAATCCCAGATACCTGTAAAAAAAAAAAAAAAAAAAAAAAAAACAGTATTCTCTTATATTTAGGTTTACAAACATCAGAATGAAATACTCCAGTAAAAGGAAGAAATTAAAAAAAAAAGAAAAAAAAATATTTTTCCTGGATACATTATCGATTTTCCTACATTAATTTTTAATTAATTAATAAAAAAAACCGTGGGGCTGGTCAAATCCGTCCTTGGATAAAAAGTATAGTCAACCACACAAACTTAGTAGCAGCGTCAAGTGGAAACAATGGGCAAATGAAGGTTGACAAATGGAAATCTATTAGCAACCATCTTTTCAATGCCTATGAACATGATTCTGAGGTCTTTCCACGGTGTGAACATGGCCAGCTAAATGAACCTAGAGACTGGATGCAGCAAGGTCATTATCCAATTAAATCTATTTTCTTTTATTTTATAACTGTAACACATTCCAAAAATTTCGCATTTTTTTCCCTTCTAGGCTCTAGATGCCACAAGATGGTAAAAGATGTTGTGGAGAGTCCCTATCTCCTTAGAGATCTTCCAAAATTTTCATCTGTTTACCAGACATATGGACTTGAAGTTTTTCACTCTGTGGTGTATCATTTTGCACCAAAGAGTACACACTTCTTTTACATGCCAATGCTTGCAAGGTTTTTAGCCTTTTTTAATACATTCATAGTTCTATAGATTAAAATAAAAAAAGTCTTTAGAAATTTTATATTATTCATTTTCAACAGGTTGTGTATTGCTGCATTTCATTACAATGAAAACGGAACGAGACGTCAGTAAATAACAAGAGAGGGTGAACTACAGTGGAGTGTATTCTACCCAAAGGCAAAAAAAGGACAGGAATGTGTAGTAAAACCTCGCAGAGTGCCTGCAACGTTTGGTAAATAAGTTAAAAAGAAGTGACTAACAAATGCTTTAGCATAATTTCACATATATAAATATCTAATGAATCTATAATGAAATACTAAAACAATCACTAAGTCTTTCATGTATTTGCTTTCCTTATAAGATTTTCATTCTTCTACTAGTATTCTCTTGATTCCACAGAATATGTCGGAAAATTGCTGGAAAAGATTTTTGTTAGAAGAAGGCACCATCCTTCCTTAAAATTTGCCTAAGATGATTTTGTGTTTGGTCATAAAGCTGAAGAACCACGTCCACTAACTCAATAGTATGAAGACTTTGACAAAAATGAACTGATTAACAGAAGAACATCTAGATACAACAGATAAATTTGGTGGGAATGTGAAAGTTTAAAATATGTTGTGTTTCAAAATGGAAATGTGTTGTGTTTCAAAAAAGATTGATAGGTGGACATCATAACATTATTTTCATAAACGTGGATATTTGAAACCAGCATACGACTCAGATGGAAATGTCTGTCTGATTTTGGATACCACACAAGCAGGGATAATTTTTCGTCTTTTTTTCCCTAGGATATGCCAGATCCAACGAGTGAAATCTTCTGTAGGCCAAGTATATATATAATCTTTAATATAAAATTAACCATAAGGAAAATCCTATATCATAATTTACTTGACATGTTTCAAGGAAAAAATCAAAAACTTTTATAAGAAAAGTTATATGTATACATTATCTTACTCATGTGTTGGCTCGTTGTCATCAAGGGGCCCATAAGTGTCTACAAACACATACATGGAGACTTCCAGGACGTCAACCTTGAGGCAATTTCCCTGAAACCAATCATGTTCTGTGCTACACTTTAACTCCTTTGCTTCTACTTTTTTCCAAAATGGGTGCAATTTCATGGCAGCATAAACATCCTTCATTTGTTTCCATTATTTGGCACCTTTCACAGACACACCTTGTAATGTAAATCAAATTATATATTTACTGTTCATATATGAAATATATATATATTACACATGTAATAATGTTGATAATGAATGGGTGAACAAAAGTTTCATTTCTGAAATATAAACTTAAACTAGTAAAATATTTGTTTAATTTTCATACCATGTTAAATTCTCTCTGCGGGTTCCAATTACAGCTACTGCATTATCCTCCTCCAAATCACCTCCCTCTGAATCTTCAGATTCACTCCTATTGCTGCTTTGAGTTTGATTTAATAAGGGCTCAAAATTAAAGGGTCTTATTTCTTCAGGAGCAAGAGAAAATCTATCTGACGAGGCTTCTTTCATTGTTTTGTTTAAGATAAAGCGAGAATTTGCAGGAAGCTCACCTCTGACGTAAAAATCGCCCACCTGACTCTTATCATTAATTGTCGGCATTTTTCGGAGAACTGCATAGGTTGGTATTTAAAGATTACTACATCCAGCTGTGCTTTGTTATCTGATGCTTGTTTAACAGATTCAGTGTGAGAATCTGACTTAGGAATGCTATGGACATTGAATGCAGACAAAATATTTTTTATGTCCTGTGTCCTTTAAGTCAAAATATCAATAATGTTTTATAGAATTGTTTAATTTCCTCTTAAATGAAACTCTTTATTTGCACATGACAGCAGATTGTCATTGATGAGGCAATTAGGAAAGCATTTCATTTTCGACTTCTAAATACCAAGTGTTTGTACCATTTACATTTTGACTTATCCCAAAATACCTAGTTTACTCAGGTGACCGTTTTCTATCTGTTTTTGTGTGATGTGTATTAATATTTAAAAATTTTCATTAATCTTTTTGTCTGAAACCACCGAACTAATTCAACCAGTTAAGGCACAAAGCATCTATTGATGAAGAGAAATACGAATTGTGAATTTTATTAGTTTTTACCTCTTGGTTAACGAGGGATGGGGCAAAAACCACTGAAATTAATCAAATCTTTTCACTTTTACTCAAAGATGTTCAACATCTCTGTTTAATAAAATGGAACTAGTGCTTGACCAGTGGAAGTGTCCATATCGGTAAAGTTGCCTTAATATTAAGGAAAATTATTATTTACAAAGAAATTGACGAAAATTAAATAAACGATTAACAAATGTCATAATTATCGAAAACAATAAATCCTTGTGATACTCCACTTAAATATTCCATTCCGTTGAAGCCTAAAGTCAGAAATTTGAAGAATTCCATTCCTCTGTCCCCCTTGTTATAGTTGAGTCACCCAGGGGCTAGCGAAGGCCGGCCCCTCGGGTAGTGGACCAGCTGCATGACGGGCGTATCATGTAATGTGTATCTGTTTGCAGTAGGACTGATCAAACGCGATTCTTAGTTAGGGCAGTCTTGAACCGAGTTTACTGAACATAACGACTTTATTCTCGTATATGTATTATGTTTTCTTTATCCATTAATAGTATATTGTGACTTTTTTTTTAAAAATTTTCATCGATTTTACTTAAGAAAAGTATTATTATAAATTAGTTTTTATTATAAGAAAAATTGTTTTACTGTTGGATTGTTTTAATTTAGTTTCCCTTAAACCTTCTCCTTTGAAAGAAAATATTTTGGCATTAAGAGCGAATGCTTTGATATATTCTTAAAATTACAATACTCAATGACAAAAATAACCAAGAAAAAAAATTAAAAATTTAATATTAAACACTATGGCCTAAGATAGGAATAGGAAAATCTGTCACTTTTTACCTCTAAAAATCTGGCTTGTCTTCTGAGAAACACCCTTCTTTAATAGCCATTCATAAACATCATCTACAGATGACTCCACATTCATCACCATATCTGCTAAAAAAAAAAGTAGTGATTTTTTTTATTATGCACCTAGTGATAATTTCTTATATTCAACAGACTAATCAGAACACAAGTTTCTACATGTACAGTGTAAGAATACAAATAGATCACTTACCCGTGTTTGGTTTTGTAGTTCAGATTTTATGACAAACTGGACCGTGTTCCTGATTAATGATGCTGGGTCATGTCCAGCACTTCTTATTTCCCCGTTAAGTCTTTGGAAGGTAAACAGCTAATTCATCTGCCTCCTCTTCTGAATAATCACTGGTAGTTGCTTCTGGTTCTACTGGCGGAAAAATTAAAATGTTTGCGGCTCTTTGCAATGGATTTGTTACCTTGTGTTCTATTGTAGGAACCCTATGTCATAAATTAATGAAACTTCGTATATAGATTTAACCAACACTATCTAATAAATTTATGGACAAATATGGAGTAACTACACAAATTTATCTCATTCAATTTAAAAGACCCATTTCATTGCCTGGTGTAGGAAGGCGGCGCAATACCAAAAACTTACAATAAAAAATTGCCATATTATATATAAAATCCTACGGAAAAGTGATTACTTCCCTTTTGTTGATTGGAAGTGAAAATTCTCAAATAGTTTTATAGTAATCCTTAAATTTTGGTGTGTATGCTTTGCTAAGCAGGTCCGGCACAATTTCTTGATTAAACTATATATCTTGATTTAGCTATATAGGTTTATTAAGCTATTCAGAATAGCTTGATTAAGCTATTTTCTCAGACTTTTTTCTCAAATGTGATATTTTTTCAACATGTGCAAAAAATCGCAACTAGGTGCAGTGGAAATATTAAACTTTGTTCTCTTCTGAATACAATGCATGTGAAAATCACTCACCAAATTACGTCTCCTTGAGAGACTTTGTACTCAGAGTTTTAACAGTTTTGGGCTATTGATGAGTGACCACACAGTTATTTCTTGAATGAAATTATAAAGGAGGTCAGTTATGGCCAACAGGATAATTGATTAGTAACAGTTCAGCACAATGAGAAGCAATCATACTTACCCATGCCTCACCGCACGCACAGCTACTCAAACAATGGAAATTCATATTTTGCTTAAAGTATTCAACAGCAACAATGTAAGAACTTTCTATGATTTAGGGTGTATTTTTGAAAGTCCATAGTACATATATGAATAGTCAAATACTTGCAACTTTTTGTTTATTTCTTACAAAAAAACGTTTTTGTGAAAAACTGCATATAAATAGCTTTATCAAGCTATTTTGAATAGCTAAATAAAGCTATAAAGCTTTTTAAAGCTATATAGCTTATTCAAGAGATTGTGCTGGACCTGCTAAGTATGAATCTTACAACGTTTTATATACATGGGGTTGAAATCCAACAAATGGCAGCTGCTTTGGCAGTTGCGGCGCACTGGACTATGTTAAAGTGTTTTGATCCTGAATTAACTCTCACAAAAATGTACCAGTCATAAACGTTTGGTACATGTCACGGGATGGCTGGCGGTTTTTCACAATTACAATACACTTTTTGTCAAAATATAGTTTTTATTTACAAAAATTTACAAATACACGCGACATGGCTCAATGGCTCACTGCTGGATGGCATACATAGCATTGGTGATTAGCTGGCCTAAATAAATGGGGCCTATAAAATAAAACAAAGTCAGATACAAACATAATATAATTATACATATAATTGCTCATACTTGTACATTTTGCTGTACATTTACTTAGGTGCATTTTACTGTATTACACTTTACTTAGTTGCATTTTACTGCACTGAACTTATATTTCACTTCACTTTACTTCATAGAACATTTACGTTCACACATAAACTAAGTGTGTTACTTGTAGATAACCACTTTAAGACGAATACTTTACGCCATACTTTATACATACCACACTACGTTTACATTATACATATACTCATATACTTATACTTTTACTTATAACACACATACTTTCCATGAGCAAATACTTCTTTGAATCTAACTTACAAATGAAATTATAGAACAAAGCTCTGTGGCCATTTCAGGAATAAAATACCGCCAATAAATCATACAGTTAACGATAATCAATAAAATACACTTACCCATAATAGGTGGACCTCTGGTCATGAAATATTAAAACATTAAACAAAAATAATGTAGAAAGTTGAGCAGTCTTAGACACTTCTGCTCTCTCCAATTGCTACGCTCAATCTGATTTCTCAACTCACAGGATTTAAATCACCAGGTAAAACCTGCTTAACAAGCTTAAAAGTATGGTAAACATATCGGGCAAATAATATTGGTTATATAGAATTCAGATAAAAACATATGGAAATCAAATACGGACATCAATTGTGACAGTACACTAGGAAGCATTTTCTCGTCCTTAGTATTTAAAATGACTTACACGGTTTCTCTAAGTATACTGACACGCAAAAGAAACGCAGCAAGCAGTAATTTGCAAATGTTTAAATTTTATCTTTTGGTTTTCAAAAGTGAATAAAGTAAGGCTAAATTCACTTTTCAGAACATCAGAGATTTGATAAAAAATGTGAAATGTTTATCTGTTTTCTTAACTAGGAAAAATATGACTGTAAAAACACACCCATCCGAGCCATTCAAGTAAACCGTGCAAGACTGCCCTAAACAACAATTGTAGCTTAATTTCTACGATACAATAGGTTCATTAATATCGAAATCTCAGCGAAGAAAAAAAGAAATCATCGAATCTACTCCACCCGAGTCATGTGTAAGTACACAGATTATTTCTCTTTTTTTGGACTTGGATCGAATGATGACTGGGCTCCTGCTGCTTGACTTTTTGCAAGAAGTGGGGGGATCAGCCCCAGATTCTTCCTTTACATCTACACCGAGTTGTTGCATGCCTGCATCCTTTTGTTCTTTCTTTGATGACTTTGGTCCTTTAGTTTCGGGGTTAAGAACCACGGTCTCGTCACTCCCACTTAAGTTCAGCAAATCAGATGCTGTGTCCAAAAACGGAGGTGTATGCATGAAAGGGGTCGATGTTCTTGGGCGATAGGGAAACAGCAAGTCCACACTTGGTTCTGTAGACAAACCAGAGCTTAATGGTGTTACGTGTGTCATGTCACTACTAGCAGTTGTAGGCATGCGAGAGCTTGGTGGCGTGGCAGCCAGGCTAGTGGGGATCTGCAGAAAAGAAGCAAATCATGAAATCATACTTCTCCTCATATGCTTACTTTCCAATATGTAGGTTTTTTTTTCACATTTGATTCTCTTAAACTGATAATTTCAAAACAAAATTTATATAATTACCTGCAGTCCTCACTTGACCCATTGTCGACTTCAGGTACGCAAGTATCATGCATGTCTGCTATTGAACATTGACCCAATATTGAGCCATCTTAGTCTGTAGAAAGATGCTCCCTGGACATCACAGAACGAGGGACATCAACAAGTTGATCCTCCGGGGCCGTGACCTGTGCTGGCAGCCAGGCTATTGGTGATCTGCAGAAAAGATTTTTTTTAAGAGACATTACTAGTAAAATTAGCAAAATAATTGAGTTTGTAAAATAAGATTTTATAGGTTCATACAATTATTTAATATAAGACGCTATGCAATGTAACATTTCACATTTCCAAAACAGCGTAATTTTGAAAATAAAAAATGAATATTTTTTTATGAATGACTTTGGCTTATAAAATTGTTTGAATATACCTAACCTGTAAAGCATTTTATTTTTGTGTCTCAAATTTATTAGTTTAGAAAATTAATAAAATATTTTTTCATAAGCCACCCTTAATTTACACCTGACTGAAAACTTGGCCTTATACGCTAAAGACTTCGTCCACTCCTTTACAAGCATCCTTGCCGGTTCCTCTCCACGCCGAGCATTATATAATATCAGCCCTGCCACAGTAAGAGACCATAACCATGCATACTTCTCCAAGGTAAAGCATTCCACAGTTTTTTTAATTTCGGATTGGATGAAGTTGTTCAGGCTTGCCATTTCTGCGTCTGATGGTAAATCTTCCGAGACTTTTCTTTAGAGTTTTTATTGCATTAATGCCTTGTACCAATTGTGCTTACATTTGTCTTTCTGCAGGCTTCATCTCCTTCTTGGCACCTACTGGGGAATATACCGTACTTAGTCAAACTATGAGTAGTATTGAGCGTCTGGATGGGTGGGTCAAATGAGTGCACTTTTTTTCACAAAACACTGTTAAGTCCATAAGAATGATCGAGAAGGATCTAGATTGTGTGCCGATGCAGAGGCAGTGCATGGAGCTCATACGCATTATGACGTCATAAACTTGACAGTATATGAAAAAAACATACATGAGAATGCCATTGTGAATGCGATTGTGAAAAAAAAAATTCTCCGGTACAACACTCACTTGATGACAATCAGCTGACTTTTAGCATCCAGTACAGTATGACGTCATAAACGTGTCAGCGATTCAAGTCACAAACTGCTTGTCTCTGTCTATATCACGTATACGGAGCTGACAATCAGCTGATTTTTTTAATTAAATCATAACATAACACAGATGTAGTATATTTTGCATTTATTAATAAATCAGTCGAGATTTTAATTTCATCCCGTTTCTTTACAAACTGGGATCGTTCTAGCAATACACATGTACGAGTATAAAGTTTCGATCAACTTGATTGCAACATGCGTGTATGTGCGTTTTGAAAAAAAAATCCGTAAAATAACATGCAGCTACTTCAATTTTGCTCACATCTTTACTTATACCACAGGAGTCGGCAATTTTATCAATAAATAGAAAATAAATGGTAAACAGGCATAAATCCTACCAGTGAGCTTCGCGAGCGTAGCGAGCGAAGCGACAGGATGGCAACGAGTTTTCTCGATTTTCTCTAAATCGCTGTCCAGCCAACATCAAACTTCACATATCAACTTCGGAGTATCCAGTAAGTAATTCCTAACATTTTTTACCATTCAACTACCCTAAATTATCTTTATAACCACACTTTTTCACATCTCGTTTACAACCAGCGGCCATTGACAATCGGCGTGACGTCACACCCACTGCAGCAAATAATAAATCATCATTTTGAGTCTCTTTTAATGTGTTTTCGGCATTAGTAATTGATGTTAAAAAATCCACTTACTGAACAGAAGCTCCAAAATTGCTGGACATCTTCAATTGTCTTGAATCATTTATTAGAAACGACTGTCACTTTCTGTTTTTAAATTTCCCACAAACGAAAGTAGACGATTATCTCCCTTTCTTTTTGAATCAACACATTCCAATTTATATTAAGGGATAGAGTTAGTTAATGTTTTTTGAGTTATATAAACATTAAAAAATAAATAAACACTCAATTCATTGGTAAATATTTTTTTAATAGCATATTTATTAATTTGAAGAATTATTATTTGCTGCAGTGGGTGTGACGTCACGCCGATTGTCAATGGCCGCTGGTTGTAAACGAGATGTGAAAAAGTGTGGTTATAAAGATAATTTAGGGTAGTTGAATGGTAAAAAATGTTAGGAATTACTTACTGGATACTCCGAAGTTGATATGTGAAGTTTGATGTTGGCTGGACAGCGATTTAGAGAAAATCGAGAAAACTCGTTGCCATCCTGTCGCTTCGCTCGCTACGCTCGCGAAGCTCACTGGTAGGATTTATGCCTGTTTACCATTTATTTTCTATTTATTGATAAAATTGCCGACTCCTGTGCTTATACATGTACTTGCACGCGCACACTTATGAATACGTACCGTGCATGAAAAATAAGCTTCGCTCTACGCAACATTCCTATTAACGCAAACCATATTTAAGAGTTGATCCATCTAATGGCATCCATATCCTCTTTTTGTTTGACTAAGATTTATTTCTATTCGATATATTCACACACCTCTTACAATAGAGAGGTTAAGCATATGACCGTGTACGTCTACGTGTACGTGTAGCTAGGGAAATCCCCTAATTTAATGCGATTTACGTCACCAGTTTTGTTTACCGCGTAAATCTACAAGTTGTACACAACGTGTAGATTCGCAAGTACACGTAGGTGAAAACCTGTAGCTTCTTAAACTCAAACTACGCAATAAATATTTTTCAGTCGGTATTTTGTATAAAGTTGAGAATTTATTACACACATCCAACGTATCTTTTTTTTATTTTAAGTCATAGATTTATTTGATACAAATGGATTGTAAAGTGCCTTGCTGAAATTAAGTTTTACACGTACCGGTACACGTTCAATTTGTTAAACAGAACACGACATAGTTACGTGTACGTGTAAAATCACTTCTAGGTTTAGACGTACACGGTCAAATGCTTAACCTCTCTAATATCTGAATCCGCAGTTTTTTTTATTTAAAACTTTACTTATTATTGCATTTTACTGTTTAATTAGAAATTATTACATTTACTTAGGAAATTCCACCAAAGTAGACTCTTCTATAGGCGAGATCCTCTTATTCCTATACAGCAGTAGGGTTCTATTTCTTTCAGGAACCTTTCCTTGCATTCATTGTTTGCTGCGTACAGAAGCTCTCGTCTTGGACCTCCCAATACCTGTGCTGCCTCTGTGGGAAATCTTATGTTTTCCATATATTGTGTTTCCTCCAGTTGGTCGGTTAGGAGGGAATGCCTGCCGACGTTCACGACTGATGTTTCCCCCACAATAATATCCTCTTCGCTGATGACGTCCAGCGGCCTTTCTATTAGGAATAGTTCCTGATATTGTTTAAGGATTAATTTTGGATATGTTGTTTTCCCCATACTGAATAAATACGATAAATTCTCCCAGTGATCCTTGATAATAAATGACAATGGGAAAAGTTGAGTGTGGCAACACCAACAGACTCATTTCAATCAAAAAAGCTTACTTAAGCCTTCAGCTGGGGGGGGGGGGGGGTTTAAAACTCTTGCACTTCATCATTACGTTAAATGTTTTAATACTCTCAATATTTTTTTTATATTTTCCAGAGAATACAGCTACATAACACTGAAGGTAACACTGAAGATTCCGACATCAAAACTTGTTTCGACACAACTTAGGCAGCTATTCCAAAATAAAACGTTCCAGGAAGGAAGGGGGAAATCCAGAGGGTTGACAGCTATTGAGATGTGAGTCTATTTGGTGTATTAATGCAGATTCAGAACTTTCTACCTACTTAGATGAAAAAATGATTGAATTCACGCAGAAATTACCGATAATATTATTTAAAAGGCATAGAAAGATTGATGTTATTCCACTTAATGTGAAAATCTAGTTATTCCACACGATACAACTAGGAAGAAATATTTTACCTATAGTTTAATATACCTTATTGCATTTACTATAGATGTTAATTCAGTCCCAAAAGCTGCAAAATATGTAAAGTAATTTGTTGTTAATTACTTAATCCTTTTTTTTTTTATAATTTCTTTATGTTGGAGAGAAAGCTTTGCATTTATGCTCTTTTACGGATGAATTTGACAAATTGTATTTTCTACTTATCGCAATTAATAATCATTCAACTCAACAAAATGTAAGCTTGAGAATTAATCAATTAATTACGTTCAAACAAAAAGTTTAAACTTCCGGCTTACCTTATAATCTTTTCCTTCTTTTTTAGTGCAACTAAGCAAAAAAGGCAAAGAATGCGGGGAAGCCCTGCCCAGAAGACTGAATAAGAGATATACTTCAAGATTTGCTACATTAACAATTTTTTGGAAAGCTGGAAGTACTAGTAATTACACAAAGATCAAGTTTTAATTGTATGTTTTGTTATAAAAATTAACCATAGATATCATTATTTTATCAATGACCCAGATTCACATTAGTTATATGAATTTAGTTTTAGAATAATTTCATAATGTGACTGTATTTACACCAGTCTTGATATATATCATGTCAATGATTTTATAATCCATGTTTACTTTATTCTGTTCTTTAAACAAAAAATGATCAAGTCGATAATAACAAATAAAGTAGTTAATTGCAAAAAGTAAATCTGTTATATTTCGAGTTGCCTTTTATATTCCTTTAGTATGTTAGACCTTTCTGCAATACAGTAACAAACAAAAATTTCAAAAAAGCACAAGATTATTTTTCTTTCTAGGCATTTAAATATTTAATCAAATAATGCTGTCATGTTCAACTACTATAAATGTGGTATGGTATTTCCGGAAGCCAGTTTGATTTTCTTTCAATAAATCAATTTCATTGGCTTAATTGTCTTATCTCGAATTTTATATTTTATACCTGACTGATTCTTACGTAGAGATTGTAAAAGATTGTGATATATGTACACTGGAAATACACTGCATAAGTTATGGGTATCAAAATCTTGTAAAAATTATAACACCAACGCAAGCTATAAAGACATAATCACCCGTGCTAACAAATTTTATGATCATCATTTCTACGACGTCCGTCCGTGAACTTCTCACAATTTCAACTACTCAAAAATCACAGGTCAGATTTTTACCAAATTTGGTACAAAACTTCCTTGGGTAAAGGGGAATTTAAATTGTCAAAATCGAGGGCTAAGTCACCTTCAAAGGGTCAACAATGAAGACAAGATAAAATCGAAATTGCAAGAATTTTGTGGTAGTGGGGATGGTAGTGGGGATTCATGATCCATGGACGGGTCCGCAATATAATTATTTCTAATATGTTACCTATAAGTTATAATATACATTAAAACATATGGGAGAAAACTTTAAAAAATCTCAAGAACCAGTTGATTCGAAAAGCTTTAACATATGATGAAGCATCCTGAGGTTTTGTATTTTGTTCAAACCATGACCCCATGGGGTAGGGCGGGGCCACAATAAGGACTCTGAGTTTACCTTTAAAATATTCATAGGAAAAAAATCGTTGTTTTTTAGTTGACCTGAGTTGAAGGGAAATGATCACATCTTGTCCGTCATCCGTCCATCTTTCCGTCCGTCCGTCTGTAAACTTTTCACATTTTCAACTTCTCAAGAACCAATGGGCCAATTTTAACCAAACTTAGTACAAATAGTCCTTATTGGCTAAAGGGAGATTAAATTGTAAGAATGAAAGGCCAAGTTCAAGAAAAGACAAAAAAGGGCAGGGTCATTAAAAACCTTCGTTTCAATAAGTATGGGGCCAGGAAAGCTAGAACTTATGTGGAAGCATCCTTGGGTAGTGTATATATTAAATTATTCAAATCATGATCCCCGGGGATAGGGCGGGGCCACAATAGGGAATCCACGTTTTACATAGAAATATATAAAACAAATCTCTAGAAATCTTCATCTCAAGAACCACTGAGCCTGGAAAGCTGAAACCCATTGGAATAACCCGGGGGTAGTGTTAATGTTAAATCAATACCCCTTGGGATAGGGCGGGGCTACAATAGGGAATCCAATTTTTACATAGAAATAGTTAGGAATTTTTTTTAAGAATCTTCTTATAAAACCACTGGATCAGGAAAGTTGAAACTTATATTGAAGTATCGTGGGTGTACAATTTGATTAAAATCAGCTGTTGTTTGTAAGTGGTAGCGTATCAGAACAGCTGATTTAAATCAGATTGCGTGGGGGTAGTGTAGATTCTAATGTATTAAAATCATGAAAAGCGAGGGGGTAAAGAGAGGTATAACAGGAGGGGGAAATCTGATAAAGAACTGCATCATCCAAGTTACACAGGTGAGCGATGAGGCACATGGGCTTCTTGTTAGTAATTGACCATTTCATTGACTGAAAAAATACCCCCCTTTCTTAAGAAACTAGATTTTAAATTATCCACACCATGACCCCCAAATTGTAGGAGGGGTCACAATCGGTATTAGAGGGAGGGGGTATGCGAAAAAATAGCAAGGCTCATGGGCCTCTTATTTATCCTGCAAGCACCTATGTTTTATTCAAAACATGAACCCCGGTTTAATACTGCTCATATGCCTCTAGGTCCTCCCTAATTTTCTTAGGGAGGTGGCCAGATGGTGTCAGCCTGAAGCTGGTAGACCAGATCAGATGAGACGAAATCGTCCTGCCCCTCGAACCTTTGATCCTCCTGAAACAGGGTGTCCATGAGGTTGTTTTTGACTCTTTGTATCAAAGTACAGTAACATCAGTGTCACTGATGCTCTGCACCTCACAAAGCTGCGGCCACTCTCCGGCATATTTTGGAATGTCCACCAAGACCATATCATGGATACTGAATGTCTTGGTGGACTCTGCCGGTGTTTTTTTTCCAATGATAACCTTTAAGTTAAAAATAACATTGTTAAATTAAATTAATTGAAATTTTAAAGAATCATCCTTATATAGATCTGATGATATTAAGGTACATTGATAATTTGATAAGATAAAAGTTGGAGTCGACACCCTCGAATACAGATCTCTCTCTCTCTCTCTCTCTCGTCTGAGATCAATTCAACTAAACTTAGCGCATGTTATTCTTGTGTTAAGGGAATTCAAATTTTAAAAACCAAACTGTTACACCCTCTATTTCAAAATAGCAAAATAATACTAGCATCATTGATAAAAATCTTCTCAAGAACTAGTGGGTCAGGAAAAACGAAACCCATGTGGAATCATTGTTAGACAGTGTAGATTCAATAGTTCGAATCATTACCCCCTCCCTATTTAGGGTGTAGGTCGGGGCCACTTATGCATTTAATATTTGCAATACTTAGGCCACACCAATTTAATTTCTTGTTCGTCGGACATTTGATGAAAAAAGTAACAGCGGATTGGCGGTTAAATAACAATATTATTACTTTAATTTTAGGCAAATTTTTTTAGGATGGGTGTAAAAAAAATTAAGCGTTTTCTTCGATAATCTCTTTGAAATTAAGTAGTGTTGATTTTTTGATAATTCATCCAGAATGTAAATTAGGCAAATCAATAGGTCAGGAGCTAAGGAGGTCTTATATGGTGAAGAATAAGTGCACATTTCTTTTAAACAAATCCACACAATAGTTTCTCAGGAAAGTTTCGAAGGGAATTTCCTATACAGATAGACAGAACGACCGGGTAGAAGATGCACATAGTAAAATGAAATTTGTTATGTAGATCTAGTATAGAAATTTCTAAGTCAAGTTCTGTTTAAAGTACGGTCCAGTATATTTTGTTTTGACTGAAGTATGCTCCTTGTACTTAAAAAATTCCATTTAATGGGGGAGGGGTTATATGTTTTACTAACATCTCGTTTATTTATATTATACCCCATTCATCGTAATTCTCAAAAAATGACATTCACCAATTCTTGTCCTCATCCTTTCCAAAGTATTTGAAGCTGGCCCGGACGTCATTTTGTAGTTTTTCCAGATTTTCTTCGATTTCTTGATAATTTGGCTGGATTACTTCTGGCTCTCCCTCCACCTGGCATTTCAACAAGGGCTCCTCGGTTCGATTCCATTTCTAATTAAAAATACATATTGTCGATTTTAGTTAAGTGTGCATAGTATATGTATAGTTTTGTTAAAATACGAGCGCGCGGGCTCGATGAACACAATTTTTTTTTATTGGTGTGGCCTAAGTAATTATACGTGTTCCTACTAAATTTGAAGTTCTCATAATATTAAAGATCTCGAAAATTTGGGCAAATTTTTGAACGCAGCAACAATGTTGAGAAAAAATAGAACTGATGTATAGAATTATTCCCATTTATGTGTTCTTTACGATCAATCTCTCTGTATGTTTCTTCTTTTCGTTATTATCGTGTTTGTTGTATAACTCTGATGAACCAGTTGGCTTAAAGAAATAAGGAAACTGAAACTGAATATATTCCGGTCTCACAGCGCAAAACATGGACTTTATCGTTATTACCAGGTATAATGTGGAAGGCAGGGGTATGATTTAGTGAGCACAGAGCACAGTGCTCACATTATCTCGAGATGAATTTCCATGCATTTAAAAAAAATCTGAATGTTTAGTCATACCCTTACAAAACTTACGATTTCAAGTTTTTGGTCTACATGAATAAAGAAAGTGTGTCAATAGTGTTACATGTTGAGATGTATGTTAGTTTTATTAATTATTTTATTCAGTTTCACAGGACTGCAAAGTAGTTATCCCTGTTGTTTAAATAGACTTGTACAGTGTAGGAAAGGGTCCTGTTATTGACCTTGTCGGTCGACCACTCTTTCCACCAGATCTTTGCTTTCCCACTCTCTTCCTTCTGAATTTTGAACACATGGGGACGGGAGTGATTCTTTATTGTGTTCATGTATGGTGTGAGCCACTCGGTAATATTGAAGACTTTATCAGTTTTTATACTGGTGGGCTGGGGGGTAAAACACTTCTCAAAACCCGACATAAGCTTCTCCACTGTTACAGCTGCATGCCTCCCATACCAGTGACTAAACCTGTAAAATTTATAACCTTTAATTTGTTTACAAGTAATATTGAATTTCTGCATGCAAAATATCATTGGGAGGATTATAATAAATTGAGTATGCTTTAATTGAGTAACGCTTACATTTTCTACAAGCGTATATATTCAAACACTACTCTCTAGTTAAATATGGAATGAAATTAATGTGTAGAAATATTTTAAATATTTTTTGGATACATACTTGGAAAAAACCTGATCAATATCTTCGTGGGTGTGACCCACCATCAGAAATAATATTTTGATTTTCTTGAAAATGCCTTTTTCAACCAGGTAAGCCATACAATAAATTAAAATGATATCTCATTGAAAACTTTTTTTAGATTCAAGTTTTGTTTTTTGTTTTTTATCATAATTGATTCACTGTGTATTTCCCCAAAGGAAGACCAGCAGCCAGGCTTCACTTCACTTAGATAATGGATTGGTAAGGAACAAAACATATCTTCCAGGTGGAGGACTGTTTATAAAAAATAAAACCCATTTTGATATTATGATTTAATTACATGAGACAATGCCTCTTATAAATGTAATGCAAAATAATATCTCTTATATATATATATATATATATATATATATATATATATATATATATATATATATATATATATATATATATATATATGGATTCCTATACTCTAATCATATTAAATGTCATTTGTAAAATGTATTTTTGAAAGACAGATTTATTTGGGATAGACTTTAAATGATTACATAAAAAGCAGGCCATACTTTCAGCACATGACAAAACATTCTCTCAAATTACACAGAACTGGGTTATTTAGCATAACTAACATTAAACATAAAGGTGAGGGATAACATAATCACAATTATAAACAATGTGAAACAACTTTAAATGACCTATAAGGTGGATTACAAACCTTTTTCACTGGGGTAAAATCTTTTGGAGATTCGACAATGGCCGCCTTATTTACATAGAAAATTATGTCGTACTTGGAGACATATTTTTAAAAAAAAAAAACTTGGTGTTATAACTTGAGAGAAACACACCTATGTTTCTTTTTTTGACTGTATAAAGTACTCTTTTCTTTTTTTTTGAACACACACAAACGTTTCGTTTCTTTGCAAGATATAAAAAAGATCATCTTTTTTTTCTAAGATACAATCGTTTCTTAGACTGTATTTTAGGGAAAAAAAACTTTTTTTTCTAAGACTTACATAATTCGTTTCGTTTTTCGACTGTTTAAGTAGGCATCTTTTCTAAAGATTTGGTGGCTCTTAAAAAAGCCGTTTGGTAAACACTTTTGGTTTAATCGTTCTTGTTTATTTTTGTTTTGTTTTTTTCATTTTTGGCATCTTCTGGGGTGAGGGTGGGTCCTCTTTAGCTGGTTAAAAGTTCCTGGACCATCTCTCCCTCGTCGGAACTGTCACTGTCGTCCGGACGTCTAAACTGGGGTCTTCTGCCCACGGGCTGTATCGTGACCTCACTATTGCCGCGAAGGGGGCAGGGTTGGTTGTGTTCAATCAATCTGGCCACACAAAAAGTGCACGCAGTGCTGCTGCAGTCAGCGGTTGCAAACAAAGTAGTTATGCTCCTTGTCCGCGAGGCAGAGAGTACAGAGGATACGCCCGGTGGGGACGGAAACCCCCCGGGGGGAATCCCCCCCCCCCCTGATTTCTTGCCTGGGTCTGGGGGTCAGCAGGTCCGGGTGGTGTTTGTGGGGGCGGGGACCTGGATGGTTTTCTTCTGTAGGGGTGGGCCCTCCGTCGCTGGTCATTCACTTGGATCCTTGACATATTTAGGCGAAGAATCTCACGCCCGTTATCGATCCTCCTCACCACAATACAGGATTCGAGCACTATACCGGGGATGAGATATAAATCTTCGTGGAAAATACGTTGATTAGCAGCCATGTTCTTCTTTCTTCTTCTTCTCGGGAAGTAAACTGTAAATCAGCTAAGACCAGAATGATGACGAGCGCTCGGAGGGGCTGTATTTATAAACAATAGCAGACGATACTGCAATTGAGGCAAAACATGGAAAAAACCAATCATGTGATCAAATGTGATTGGATAAAAGAAAATCATGCCATTTAGTAAACACACCCACCACAGCGAGAAAGCAAAATTGAAGGGGGAAAGGACGAACCCGAGTGTAGATGACGTCATACAATAACATAACACTGATGTAGTATTACATGATTTTATTATTTCTTAAAAACTAACAATGCTTCTAACTGTCGAATTCTCCTCCGAAATCGTATTCGATCCGCTACTAGGCCCATCCAGGGACTTGTCCGGTCTTCGGGTGGTAATTCGTAGATTTGATTGAGGCTGGAATTTAAAGTTACGGATTTCCTAGCCTGTGTGAAACTTTCAGGTATTTCATTCCGTATTGAATAAATACTTTCTCCATCGCATCTATGTCCTGCCACAGTAAAATCACTTTGGCCGCTTGGGGATGGGTCAGGAAACTGTAAGGCTTTCCGAAATAACGGGTCAGGTTCAGTCCGTACCATTTCCTGGGCAGAAATATTTTCATATGTCGACACCTGGGTCGATGGTGATTAGGCATTCAAGTCAGTGTTTTGAATGCATTCAACGGATACCAACGGATGCAAATGGACGAAGCTAGAAAAATCATAAAAGAAATTTTAAATGACGACGTAATGTTAACATTAGCCTCAAGACTAGTTAGTCAAAGACCGACGACAACAGTAACTTCAACAACGGCGACATTGTCGTCGCAAACGTCGCCGGCAACCAATGCACAGACAAACCAGCCAACTCTTCGAAAATTTGCTTTTCATAAGAGCAATCGCCACGAAGATTCTCCAAGAAACCTTCAACAATAAGGTATTTATCTAGTTTTTTTTATACTACTGAAAATTAAAAACTTTACATTGAAATAAAGAAAGTAGCTACTTTATGATATTCACTATTCCCCACTATTTGATACTATATGCATTTATTCATGGCAAAGAAAACTTCTTATGTTTATGTTTCACAAACAGCACCAAAAATTAAATACCGGGTACACAAAAAGAAAATAACCCATAGAAAAAGCTCTTTGATTTCTTCAATTTTACTTAAACATTACATATAGTATGAAATGAGTGATAATAAATGCATTGAGATTAAGATGCTAGGATATTCAATGTATTGATATGATTGTCATTTTGATATCCAACTGAGGTTTATATCTGGATTAGAAACTTATAAACTCAAACGTATATTTTACTTTAAAGCTTTTAGTCTCACTCTTGCTTACTTTTACATGATACATAATCTGCCTTTATTTGAAGTATAATATGGACAACCATACTGCTTAAAGTTAGCCTTATCTATTATTGGTTTAGTTTGAATATATTTTATTGTAATTTTTAAATACAAATGGATTTGTCAAACGTTCTAAAACCCTCCCCCTACATAAAAATTTTTATTTATTCTTTATTTGCCTAACACATACGTATTATCACATTTTTTTCACAAGTATATAATAAAAAAACAGATTAGTATGGTTTGGCTTTTCTAATAAATGTATTAAAAAAAAACAGCGCCTGATTTATACAAAAGATTCACCTGGTTTGGTGTGTCTATACATAGAATAAAACAAACTTTGTAAATATACTGATACAAAGATGAGACACCCGAAGAATGAATCACAAAATCATTTCTTTACGTAAAAGCTAATTGCAGAAATTTGCCGAAATTACATAGCTCAGACAAAATTTGAACATGCAATAATTGCAATACGCGTAGTTTAAATGCTGGTTATTTTTTTCCCAATAGTAACTTTTAATATACTGTATTTAATTCTCAATTACACATAAAGGGGACAAATTAAAGCAAAATGAAATTCGTCTTTTAAGATAGTTTTACAAAATTCACAATATCTTAATTCTTTCACAATATACTATGCCAGCCAGTTTCTATTGCTTAATTATGTAAAGACATTCATATTCTACCTATTTGTAATTTATAAAAAGTAGGTATTGACTTTCTTAAAAAATATTGAAGGTTAAATTATCTACAATGTGTCTTTAAAAAAATATTTTATTAAACAATTAAATTCTGCCATAAGATTTTGTATGAAATTTTCTGTTATTCTTTGTTTGATTATACTAATAGGAAAATGTTTTTAAATCATTTCTTTGTTTTGTTCAAGCCAGATAAATCCGAGTTTGTTATCATATACATTGTATTTACAACCGGATACTACTAAACAGAGTACGCTATAGTGTACGCTAGAAAAATTGTGTATTTTAATATAATTAGACTGTTTATTCATGTGTATAAAACTTGATTTAACCGTATTATATAAATAAAATAATGTGTATTTTAATATGATTAGAATGTTTATTCATGTGTATACAACTTGATTTAACAGTATTATAAATAAAACAAAATGTGTATTTTAATATAATTAGACTGTTTATTCATGTATATACAACTTGATTAAACAGTATTATAAAAAAAATATTGCAACATTTGTCCCGAATATTTGTAATTTTAGCGATAGTTTGACAAGAAAGCAACATTCATCTTTCAATGCATTAATATTGAATATGCAACTGATCTCGGTTACTATTTTGTTTCAGAATTATAACTTTAACTAAATTTTATTCATTAAAATTTGAAATAATTATAAGTACGTAAAATTCAATATTTTTCACACTAACAATGAAACATTTGAAGTTATATCAGATAGGGATCGGAATAAAACGATAAACCGTAACCTGAAATCAAAAATTAAAATAACTTCTAAAATAAGGAACACATAAACATTTATCGTACTAGCGTACTCTGCTTAGAAGGGCCGTTTACAACTCAATTATCAGAGTGTCTGTCGGAATATTCACATTCATTGATCAAATAATCATACCGCATTTTCAAGATACAATTGTCAGTTTTTAACAGTTTTAATAACAAAAATAAAAAAATGCGAAGAATTTGCATAGGCGGTCTACAAGTCTCAATATAAATCATGGCAGTATTTGTAGACCTCCTAACACCCAAAACATGTATGTTACTCAATAAAGGTTTAGTTGCTGCATAGACATATAAGAGACATGTCTTTGGTTGCTGAAAAATTATAAAGAAATAGTTGGTGAAATATTTAATGACATACCGATCCCAAATTATTTAATACTTTTTTAATAATACTTTAATAATGTTAAGTTGATAATATATTTTGTTATGTATAATTCTTAGCCATTTATCATGTTTATTCTAATCTAACACGTAGTATGCTAAATCGTTTTAGTTTTATCGCAATTTTGAAAACTATGATATCTTAATTTTTGAGATATTATAGTAATCTCTCCCTAAAAAACATGTCAAAATATATGTCGGTAATAAAATTATAAATTTATAAAATCTGGGAAATAAAAAAAAACACCCGAAAATGAAATGCAGCCGATAATGATCAATAATGCAAGGTAACAGTGTGGAAGAGAACAAAAAAAAATTACATGTGACTTCTGTAATTTAGATTGACCACGGTTAATGTTTAAAACAAGTTAGATGAAATTAATAATGCGATGGATGGTGAATGAACATAAAAATGATTAATTAAAAAAAAATTGTGTTTGTTTTTATACGAGTATATGATTACGACCTTTTAAAAATGATTTAATTGCTCATAAAATTTAAAAAAAAAGCTCTATAATCAACCACATAATAGACATTTATTTTAAAATTCACAGCTGTAATAGACATTATCTTTCATAAATATTACTTTTATAGACAAACCCAGCATAAGCTTTAAGACTGTGAAATTTTCAAATTAAACTTGTACATGTAAAATCAAAAATATGCATAATACAAAAATTCCCTATGACCTCTCTCGCCCCTCTCAAAGTGCACCGCCCCGTTTGTTTATTAGTATTTATTGTATTACATGTTGCTACTAGTTTTTTTAGCGCAGGAACATGAGGAGAGTTATTACGTATAAAACAGGTTCTTTATATACAGGACTTTATATTCTTATTACATTTATTAAAATTGTTGAATAAAGGTAAAATTAGACACCATGTATTGTGTAAAATTTGGCAGTTATCGAACGCGAATATATATATGAATTGACTTCATCTTTGCATAGAATTATCCCCAGGGGTTCCGTGGTGTAGTGATATGTCTTGTGAGAGATTCCGGGTTCAAATCTCGGGCGATCCATTTTTTTTTCTGAAGTACTTTTTCTTTACTAAATGATAGTATTCAGCATATGAAATTAAAAAAAATTATGAAATGAGGTTTGGCTTGTACAAACTCATAAAATCACCATTACAGTGTGATAAATATTCCTCATAAAAAGAAATTTTTTCAACACACATAATAAAAATAAGTAATCAAATCTTTATATTCATTGATATATTTTATTTGCTTCAGTATAAATGTATACTTCTAATAATTCTACAAATTCAGAAAGGGGGATGGGACCCCCCCCCCCCCCAGCGAATTAACTTTGTTAATTTTATGGTTATTGACAGTGGATACATGTATCTATCTGTTTCTCCATACAGCTTGCAATCAATTTTGAATACTTGATTAAAGATTAAAAATAAATTTCAGAATTTTTCAGTGCAAATTTTCTATTATGTCTAAAATAAATTTTCATACTCCTAAACTTCACAAGAATAAAGTAAATATGGGTTGATGATATTATCAAACAAGTCTAGTTCACAATTTATTGGTAAATTAAAATAGCGATTTTACGAAGGATTTCATGTACATTGCCTATCTTGTTCGGTCAAATTTTGTTTTTGTTTTTTTAAAGACCGTATCATCAGCATAAGAAGTACATAGTTTCAACATAACAAACATGTCATCTTGCATTTGTTGTCTATATGACATGTAAAACAATTCATTTGTTTTCTTGTGAAAAAACTCTTCTTAAGGAATATTAAAAGTGTCAAATCTTACTTTTCGATTTCATGCATGAAAAATTGCATAAACGCTGATGTACTATATTGTCATGACATAGTTGTTTTCTTACTCGTATATACTACCGGTAATACAAAACATCACCACCTGGGGTTTTATTGGTTTTACAATTTATTTATTGCATTCTTTATTTCTTCACATGTAATAGACTGATTAAAGATACTGGTATCATTTCCTAAGTTTAAATGTACGTTAATATCTATGTAACTATATGGGACAATGCCTTCATTTGTTCTCTTTGTTTGGAACTTGTAAGACCATTTAAGACAGAATATCATAAGCATATGGGACAAAAACTCTCCAAAGATCCTTAACATTAAAGGTTCACATTTATATTGCATGAATTTAAACAAAGATGATTTTTTCCTAGTATTTTTTTAAAATATGCTTTACTCATTAATCCGGATTTCTTGGGCATTTTAATATGATTTGCACTTTTCTTTAATCTAAAATCTAAACTGTCAGATGACATATTCGGGTTTTTGCATATTAGGACATATTTATGGCGTCCACTTTCTGTAGCTAAGCTTTGTGATGACAGTCTGATCTTTCTAATTTTACCAAATGATAGTGCAGTATTGTAGTGTAGAGTAGTCAATGCTGTTTTTTTATCACCGACTTCTAAATGAGCTATATAAATATTTTGTACAAAAATGTTAACAATTCTTTGCTATATAATCAGGACATGGTTATTCAAGTTATTGTTTTTCTTGGTCAGACTACATGTTAACCAAATTTCGAATGTTAAAGTTATCTTTAAGGTATTCAATCCCTAATAGGATCAAATTCAATGGAATTGAATAAATAATATATATGTAGGCATTGAAGACTCAGTGTATTTAAGGAATAACTGTTAGATTTTATAGAATTTCACTTTCGGAATTTTAGGTAATTATTTACTTTTCATTTCCGACATTTTTCAAATACAGGTACATAATATGTAGTACCTATAGATTTGTTAACTTTACTTCTGAAAATTTTAAAGGAAAAAATCATTTAATTCTAATTGCGTTAATTAATCTATCGGTGACTTGGACATAGGAATGGTTCTGTCACTGACATTTAATTTAGTGCACAATAAATGTGGTGAAAATTATTTATATTAATTGACCTCTTTTAAGTAGACTTGGTGCTACATGTACATGTATGTATGCATATATTATGTATAGATGATTTTATTATTATTATTAATATTTTGGTATAAATACTTTCAAAATTCCATTTATTTTTACTTAGAAAACATTGAATTGTCGCACAGGTAAATTCCGGAAATGAAAAAGAAATTATGTCGGAAATGAAAACAAAAAATGTCGGAAATGAAATAAAACAAGCATTCTGAGAGTATTGCATAAGCAATACATGTCCCCTACCGGGTTCCCCTTTATCTTCAGGATGTCATTTTTTAATGTGCAAAAGTCATGTCCAAGGTTAAAGTGAAAGATTTTCAAGTTGTAAATGCTTTAAATCTAATAAAATAATAAACATCAAGACGAAAATTCAACTCATTTATCCATCGTCTTTTCCTCGCTTCATATTTTTGTCGACAATCGGAAATTAGCGCAGTTCGAACCAGATCTTAATTAAGCGATTATGAAAAATTACAAAATGCCATAACTCTGTAAAAATCAATGAAGCGAGACGAAATTCAAACTTGATCTGTAACTCATTAAGATACACGCACATACCAAAATTCAGCTCAATATCTGCAAGCGTTTAGAAAAAAAAAATGCGGAAAACCAATTGGGAATGAAAAATATTCAAAATGTCAAAAATCAATGAAGCGAAACGAAATTCAAACTTGATCTGTAACTCAATAAGATACAATCACGTACCAAAATTCAGATCAATGTCTGCAAGCGTTTAGAAAAAAAGTGCGGAAAACCAAGTGGGACAGACTGACGGGGACAGACAGACGGACGGACAGACAGACAGACGGACGGACGGACGCAGAGGAAACCTATAGTCCCCTCCGGTTTCACCGGTAGGGGACTAAAAATGTCGGAAATGCTATGCATATTTCCGGAAATGAAATGCAGCGCATGTAGTGATCAATGGATTGGCTTGTTTGATAATTTGCATAAACGTTTATGCATAAAATTATCACGCAAGCCAATCCATTGATCATCTTCATGAATTCAAAAAATCTAACAGTTATTCCTTATATTTACATGCTTTGATTCCGCCAATCCAAGGGATCCTTGAGCCTGCTTCTCTCTAGGTGTTGTCCCGCCTTGCACGTGTTTTATTTTGGGAACCGCGCCAAAACATTCATGAGGAAATCAATTACATTTACATTTGGTAATTTTATCTCAGACAAAGACATTGGAAATGTAAATATTTCGACATACTTCCAATTTATTACCATTATTATGTATACTGGGATGTGTTCTAATGTATGACCTTGAACTTTGGTAAGAGTTATCTCCCCCTTTTTTTAAAATAATAAAAAAAAACAATTAAAAAATTAGCCAGAAAAAAATTATTTTCAATTGTCAATCGATGCATCTTTCCACCGCAAGATTTATGTTTATTTTGAAAAGAAAAAAAAACGCTTTTCACCATATACTTCGATGCAATCTTTATTAATTAAATACAGCTTAATAATGAAATTTTTTAAATCTTTCTCACGGACAACTTTTTCCATTATTAAAGGTTTTCAAAAAATATAATATCAAAGTATTAGGTACTACTACTTGACAGACATTTAAGGGTAGAGAATTTGGTCCCATTCGGGATGGAAATCCTTAATATTACAAATTATCCCATTTCATGACCCTATTGTCTTTAATCTTATCATCTACATCATTTCAATATTATTCTGAGCCAAAAAAAAAAAAACAAACAAACATTGATGCAAATATTTACTGTGTTGGGAGGGGAGAGGTTTCTATAGCCACTTAAAATTTAAGCAGGAATAAAAGTTGACAATTTTTCCTGCCCTGTTCAACTAAATTTTCTTCAGGGACTGCATTTTAAAAAAATCATTTATATTACATGTAAATTATACTATAGAAAGAAGACAACTGCCATCTTTATGAAAGAGGTGACTCTCTTGCCGGGGCCCAAGTCAACGCGACTTCCGAGAGGACAAATGAAGGAGGAGCTTCACAAGAGAGGCCATGTCATTTCGGCAATGGTATTTCAGAAAGATTGGGATGAGGAAGAGGTTTTGGACAGCATTTACTCAGCCTTTAAACTGGATAAGTCTATTAAGTAAGTCACACAAATGAGTATTAGATTAAATATACCGCATTTGTAATGAATTTCTTGTGCTATGTCATGTTTGGTACATAGGGTTTGTAATTAATCTCATGTACACAGGCACCTGTGGACAGGAACCCCACCCCTCCCTAATCTCTGTTGAGATTCTGCTGGGCTAGATATGAGCGTAGTAGCCCATTACAATTGCACACTGACCAAGGTAAAAATATGGATGGTAATATCTTGCAAAATATCTGTGATCTTTTACAAATTGCTAAGACGAGAACTACCCCATATCACCCAGCTTCAAATGGTCAGATAAAAAGATATAATCAAACAATTTTACAAGCTTTAAGGTGCTACATAAAAAAAAACAAGATATCTGGGACTCATATTTACAACAGCTTGCAGGAGCAATTCGAGCTACAGAAAACAGACAAACAAGGTTTACACCAAATCAAATGATGTTAGGGAGAGATGTTTTACAACCAATAGACATATTTCTTGGTTCAACCATCAATACAAAAGAAACAGATGCAAATGAATTTGTTTCAAAATTAAGATCAAATTTAGAACTTATCCATAAAGAAGTAATCGTTTTAAAAGAAAATACATTTCTAGCGTACATCGGTAATTCTTGCTTCCCAGACAGTAATGAAAATTATATGCATATGACCTCGGATGTGAACTCATTCGGAAAAATTAATACGCATGCGTTTAGTGCATGATATTGAAAAGATGTGGGCGGCAGAGAAGTCAAAACCAGGGCCCAAGCGTAAGCTGACTGATTCGGCCAGGAAACGTAATAAGAAGGGAGCCAATTCAAAACTAAACAAAATTATAATTTACATTGGCGATCAGTACGATAAATGTTAGATTTTGACGTTTTGTCCATATCTGTGTCCGGTTCTGTAACAAATGAAGATGAACTTTGTGACATGGACGATGACTGGTGAGGACATACGGCTCTCTGATGCAACTCTACCATCTTGCAAAAAAAAAAAATGACAAGATCTTTGCCTAGATGAACTACACTAAAACATCTAAGTATTTTACTCAATGAAGCATCCTCCTACATAAACAACAGGCTACGTAAGGAGGAGGGCCTATTCTCAGAACCTTCTAAGAAGAGAAAAAGAGATCAAGAACAATGTCTGCAAAAAGAAAAAAAATTGGACACAAAATCAAAATATTGTCTCAAATTAAGAACAAGAAGCCCCGAGTATCATGCGACAACATTCCAACAATTGAATTTGATTCGTGTTTTAAACTAGAGGCCATGAAATTCACAATTTTGAAGGCAAGATTTTTTAAGAATTTATGCATTTTCATATGCATATTCTATAAAGTCCCGCTATAGCACTAGAACCCCTGACCCTTGGGCCACGAATTTCGCAATGTTGATTGAAGAAATAGACATTACACTCATGCTTACAGTTTGCTTTATAGCTTTTTTAAAATATCTTCAGTTATAACTTGCTTAGAATCATCAAACTTTGTCAGTTGATGCCATAGACCTCTAAAGAGGTGTTTTCAAAGAAAAACAACAACAAAAAAATCAAAAAAAAAAAACCTCTCTGGTAGATGATCATTAAACTTGTTAGGAATTTTTATTCTGTTGAATCAAGATTTTGTACTGGTTTCTTATATACTGTGTGCATCTGAAACGGGGATACAAATGTTCCATGACTTGATGCAGTTAACCATGACTTGTTGAACTACATGCGTTGTTCATTATGGGATTAGTCCATTTATAATGTAGTAAACAAATCGCGGGATCGGGTAAGAAATTACCCCCAAAAAATCATTTCTCTAGTGTTGCATGTTCATATACTGATATGTTCGATGTTACTTAAAAGAATGAGATAAAATTTGCACATATAATTTCTTAAGTGTTAGAAGGAGGTTAAATGGACTAACATTATTTTAATCCATATCCGTACGTTAGCACACCCATTCACACAATAGAACAATCTAAGGAAGCCTATTTCGACATTTGACACGAAAAGAGAGATGCATCGCTTTCGTAGAATATAAACTACTTTTCAACTTTATACACAACAATTCCCCACGACAAATTAAAATCCAAGCTTTTTGATATCATTGACAGTTGCTTCTTCAACAAAAATGGAACTCGTAAGTTTACTTACCTCGTCATTGGTCATTTGAAAAATTATTTTGTTAAAACAGATTCTGATTGCACACATAAGTACTCTGAAGTTGACATCTAGAAGATGCTTGAGTTTCTGATTGACAATATCTACGTGGTGTTTGGAGACCAGGCATTCCAACAATCTATTGGAATTCCCATGGGTACAAATTGCGCTCCGTTATTAGCAGACTTATTTTTATATTCATATGAAGCAAATTTATGCAAAATCTTTTGCGTGAAAAGAAAAAAAACACTTGCTGTGGCCTTCAACTCGACATTTAGATATATCGACGACGTATTGTCAATTAATTATGATAATTTCCATTCCTACGATATATCCTGGTGAGCTTGAGATAAAAGATACCACAGGGTCCGACACTTCTGCTTCATACTTGAATATTTTACTTGAAAAAGACACAAATGGTAATCTAACAACCAAGCTATATGATAAACGTGATGACTTTAACTTTTCTATCGTCAACTTCCCTTACTTATGCAGCAATATACCTTCATCACCTGCATACGGAGTATGCATACGGAGTATTTGTATCTCAGTTGATTCGATACGCAAGAGCATGCTCTACGTATGAACAATTTCTTAAACGAGGTAAATTATTGACAAGCAAGTTGATGAAACAAGAATATCAACAGTCTCGTTTAAAGTCATCATTTCGTAAGTTCTATGGTCGATACAATGACCTTGTCAGCAAATACAATTTATCATTGAGTCAAATGCTGACTGAAGTTTTTCATAGCAATTGTTAGTCCATTATTTATACACTGAATTGATGACGGGTTTTTCCCCGTTATTTCCTGATCATTACAAGGAGCACACGGCGAATGTGACCTGTCGGCAGGGGATTTTCACTCCTCCATGGCAGCTGATCCCACCTCTGATGTTTCGGAGGTCCGTGTTTGCTCTGCTCTTATTTTGTATATTTGTTTATTGGACGTTGAGATTGAATACTGTTCGTTATTTCCATATCCTTCTTGAAAAAGACACTAATGGTAATCTAACAACCAAGCTCTATGATAAACCTGATGACTTTAACTTTTCTATCGTCAATTTCCCTTACTTATGCAGCAATATACCTTCATCACCTGCATACGGAGTATTTATATCTCAGTTGATTCGATACGCAAGGGCATGCTCTACGTATGAACAATTTCTTAAAGGAGGTAAATTATTGACAAGCAAGTTGATGAAACAAGAATATCAACAGTCTCGTTTAAAAGCATCATTTCGTAAATTCTATGGTCGATACAATGACCTTGTCAGCAAATACAATTTATCATTGAATGAAATGTTGACTGACGTTTTTCATACCAATTGTTAGTCCATTATTTATACACTGAATTGACCACGGATTTTTTCCGTTATCTCCTGATTATGACAACGAGCACACGGCGGGTGTGACCGGTCGGCAGGGGATGCTCACTCCTCCATGGCACCTGATCCCACCTCTGATGTTTCGTAGGTCCGTGTTTGCTCTGCCCTTATTTTGTATATTTGTTTAATGGACGTTGAGATTGAATACTGTTCGTTATTTCCATATCCTTCATATAAATAGACTGATGCAGTAGTATAGAAATGCAGAAAAAAGGATACACGGTCATGTTGAAACGGTGAATCATATGGAATAATTGTTCCATGCAAAAAGATTAAAGAAAGTAAAACACTACAGTATTTAGTAATATCAATTTTTTGGTCACCTGAGTAACTAAAGTGACCTATTGCTATCCACTTTCGTCCGTCGTCGTGTGTCGTTCGTCGTGTGTTAACATTTGAACATTTTCAGCTTCTTCTCTGAAACCACTTAACCAATTTCAACCAAATTTGGTATACAGCATATATGGGTAAAGGGATACAAAAATTGTGAATTTCATAGTCCCTGCCTCCCTGGGGCCGGGAGGGGGGGGCATAAACCACTTAAATTATTGCAATCTTTAAAAAAAAATTTCTTTACTCCTGGACACCAAGCAGTCAAACTGTTTGCATGATTGTTATCAGCATTGAGTCCTTTACCAAAAAGGATGATTTTTTTTAAAAATCTTCTTCTCTGCTCCTAGGTACAAGATAAACTTACTAACCAAGCACTAAGTTATGATGAGCAAGAGTGCCTCTTCCAAAATTGTGAATTTTATGACCCCAGGGTCAGGGGTTCTGGTGTTAGGGCGGGGCTCTATTGGTTATGTAGTGAAAATGCATAAATTCTTTGAAAATCTTCTCCCCTTTTGGGTATTCAATGAACTAACTAAGCACATAGTTATGATGAGCAAGAGTGCCTTTTTCTTAATTGTGAATTTTATGACCTCAGGGTCAGGGGTTTTGGTGTTAGAGCAGGGCTCTATTGGTTATATAGTGAAAGTGCATTAATACCCTGAAGTAGAGAAAAAAGATTTTCAAAGTGCATTTTTTCTTTGAAAATCTTTTTCTCTACTTCTGGGTATTACATAAACTAACTAAGTACTTAGTTATGATAAGCAAGAGTGCCTCTTCCAAAATTGTGAATTTTGTGGCCCCAGGGTAAGAGGTTCTGGTGTTCGAGTGGGGCCCTATTGATTATATAGTGAAAATGCATTAATTCTTTGAAATCTCCTGGGTATTGTGAATTTTGTGACCCCAGGGTCAGGGGTTTTGGTGTTAGGACGGGGCTCTATTGATCATATAGTGAAAATGCATAAATTCTTTGAAAATCTTCTCTGCTTCTGGGTATTAGATAAACTATGTAAATAAATAGTAAAGTTGATCAAGAGTGCCTCTTTCATAATTGTGAATTTTATGACCCCATGGTCAGGAGTAAGGGCGGGGCTTTATTGGTTATATAGTGAAAATGCATTTATTCTTTGAAATTCTTTCCTTTGCTTCTGTGTGTTATAATGCCTATGATTCAAATATATTCATGATGAAGAAAGGGGCACCTAGCAAAATGGCTATTTTTTATGCCCCTTGCCTGGGTCGAGGTGAGTGGGGGTACAAAGTCTAAAATTAAATAATGCTTGGAAATTTGCTCTTTGGTGTAAATCAACCATTTTATGATAAAATTTGCAAAATTTTGAAATATGTGACCCCAGGATAAGTGGTTCCTTTGGGATGAGGTGTACAACTGGTAATAAAGTTGAAGTGCATTTTCTTTTAATTGCAATCTGATCTTCCTCTGGGTATTAAGTAAACAGAGTTAGCATGCGAAGTTTAAATTATTATAAGCAATGATACCTCTTTCAAAATTGTGAATTGCGAATTCCATGGCCTCTGGTTTATAACATGAACCAAATTTAATTGTTTGAAAGTTGTTGCACAATACTCAGGTGACCTACAAGGCCCTTGGGCCTCTTGTTCTGAAAAACTTGTTCTTATAAAATGCAGGTAATTAAAGAATTCCAATGTAAATCAGATTGCCCAAAATCTAGCTCTAGAGGTATGATCTATTAGTTTCGGATCTTGAAATATAAATCCTTCTACAGCCTAACGCCGCAACGTCAGGCAATCATTTGAAGAATATAAGCAACAATTGTATCATTAACTGAATAAACATACCTGAACTTTGCAAGATGTGTCTCCCATTGACGCTTGCACAACCGCATTGATGACACGAAACTCTTAATCTAATTTTAAAACCATGTCGCTATCCACATGTTTCTCACTTTTCCTGGCAAGGTAAGTGTTGCTTTAAACATAACGAACCCAGAACATTATTGATAACACCATTCTTGGTAACAGCCCGGAAGCATGTTTTCAGGTGATATCTAACGAGTCACTTTAGGAGACTTTCCGACCCTATTTTAAAAAATTACAAAGTTAACATATGCTGTTCATTTACAAGAGGATCAAATTTTCGTTAGAATCTTTAAAAGCTGTCTTGAATATCAGCTTGCAGAAAAAGGTTTTAACAACAGAAATGCACAGAATGTAGTTCCTGATTGGTGGCGAGACTTTCTAGAAGAGGTAGAAGGTAGTCCCTAAAATTGATAATTTTATGACTACATTTCCATTGGGCTTGATAAATATGCAGTGCCGAGTTCACCTACTGTACACATACACATGTAACTTCTTTTTATAGTCCGTTTAAAGGTACTTGGACACAGATTTGAAGATTATATTTTCTCCATAATATCACGAATTATATATTCTAATAGCAATTAACACAAAAATTAATTAAAAATCTTATTTCATTTAAAAGTTATTAAAACTTCAAATTTTTTGGCGGGTTTGATTGACTCATCTTGGCACTTTCACATATTTAAGTTTATTCTTAATCCTTCAGAAAAGTGGCAATCTTGTGGTGTTTTAATGAAAAATATTAAAACTTTAATCCGGAAAAATAATTTTATTCAGAATAGAAATGTTAGAAAACAAAACACCTTCACAAGTATCGTCATTCCGAGCGAAGTCGTGTGTGCAAATCGATCACACTCGTGTTATGTACACAGTTTTTGTAAACAAGGCACGAGCTCTGTTTTTATTTATATTTAGATTTCACCGGGTGCGTTATGAATCGTCACAGTCTGCTTACTACAACTGCACGGACTGACAATATATTGTGTGTTTGTTATGCTTTCAAACATTCTACTCTGAATTTTCTGAATTATAGTATCATATTTTGCATTCATACACAACAAAATTGCCTTTTTTCCTAAGTATTAAGAGTAAAATTAAAATTTGTGAAATTGTAAGGATGTGTCAATCAAACCCGCCAAAAAAATTAAAGTTTTAATAACTTTAAATTGAAATAAGATTTTAAAATAATTTTTGTGTGAAATGCTATTAAAATATATACTTCGTAATATTCTATAGAAAAAAACAGAAAATATTAACTTCAAATCTGTGTCCAAGTACCTTTAAGATATACTGGACAGAGCTTTTATACAAAAAACTTGGGAAAATCTGAACTGCAAATCTTCTAATGTTGTCTATGGAATAGAATGTAATCTGTGTGGACTTATTTATGTCGGTGAAACCAAGGGATCGCTTAACAAAAGAATATCAGGTCATAGATTTCAAATAAATCATGGTGGTCAGCAGCTTTTATATAAACATTTTAATTCACCTGATCATTCTATTTTATCAATGAAAGTTAGAATTCTGGAAAAGATTTATCACCACACAAATAGTCCGTCTTTGAGTACACCTTTCCGTAGACAACGTGAAGAATTTTGGATTAGGAAACTAGGGACAGCCTTTCCCTATGGATGTAATGACAATGTCGATAGTGTGGGAAATCTTACAAGCCCACAGTGTAATAATGTAAATGTGATGAGACTTTTTAACAATACTCAAAGACGTAAGCGTAGTCATGGACATCGTTCGTACAATAAACCTGCAATACACGACGTCTCTTTTGATTCATTACTACCTTATGTAAATCAACAGTTAGGTCTACATCATATTCGAACCAAAATTTACTCTGTCCCTTTGAAACTTTTAAATAGTCTTCTTGAAAAGACCAAGGAACATCCAAATTTAGATTCCTCGACACCTGAATATAGGCTCGGTTCTGTGATTATGGATATTGCACATCATAGGCTTTTTAAACCCGCACAATTGATGGAAGAAAATGCAGCTAAAACAATCCGTCTTTTCCTTAAACTTCAATATGCCAATAAAGGAATTGACGCGGTTAATATAAGTAATATTCTTAATCACAAAAGGGTCCAGTCTTGTATTCCACCATATTTCAAGTTAAAGACTACGCCTTGTATTTCCTACAAATATACATCGACCATTGCTTCCAAACTTTTCAATTACAAAAACACTTTACATGGCCTGGATATCGACTATCTGAAAAATAATCCCCTTTCGTGTTCATGTTCTTCTTCGCCCTATAACTATAGTCCTGCTGGACACGTTATTACAGGTGACGTAAAAATAGTTCGTAATGAGGACCTTAGATCACTTATTTTAAAAGGTCCTAAATTTAGGGAACCCCGATCCTTCAACTTGCGTCGGAATTTCAAAAATATTATGGATTCTATTGAAAATTACGCCAGACGATGGGCTAGATATGAAAAAGAAGACATTGACACCTTGTCAGAATGGATTAAATGTATCAGATCCATGTTAAAGTCACGTATTAAAAGATTGAGGGGCAAAGTGAAAACCATCTATCCTTTTGTGTTCAATAAACCAGAAGTGAAAAAAGAATTAGATAGAATACACGATCGGTACGTACTGGTTCCTGCCGACAAAGCAGGTAACAACATTGTCTTCGTTTGTAAAGCTCATTATATAAATTGCATTCTAGAAGAACTTGGATTTAATTCTACAAGTGGTAATCCTACTTATACATATTCTTCTCTATCTAAGGAAGAAATTCTTCAGAATCACCTGTCAGTTTTGAATACTTTTAATATTCCACAGAGCCAAAATGAATTTGAACTACCTTATATATATTGGATTCCGAAACTTCATAAGAGTCCTTACAAACAAAGATACATTGCAGGTTCCAGTAAATGTTCAACCAAGCCTCTTTCGTTACTTCTCACTAAAATATTGACACTAGTGAAAGAAAAACTTCAAGAGTACTGTACAACTATATATTCAAGAAGTGGTGTAAATCAGATGTGGATACTTAAAAATTCTAAAGAACTTTTGGACAATTTGAAATCACAAGACTTTACAAAAATCAACAGCATAAAAACTTACGACTTTTCAACTTTTTACACAACAATTCCCCACGACAAATTAAAATCCAGGCTTTTTGATATCATTGACAGCTGCTTCTTCAACAAAAATGGAACTCGTAAGTTTACTTACCTCGTCATTGGTCATTTGAAAAATTATTTTGTTAAAACAGATTCTGATTGCACACATAAGTACTCTGAAGTTGACATCAAGAAGATGCTTGAGTTTCTGATTGACAATATCTATGTGGTTTTTGGAGACCAGGTATTCCAACAATCTATTGGAATTCCCATGGGTACAAATTGCGCTCCGTTATTAGCAGACTTATTTTTATATTCATATGAAGCAGAATTTATGCAAAATCTTTTACGTGAAAAGAAGAAAACACTTGCTGTGGCCTTCAACTCGACATTTAGATATATCGACGACGTATTGTCAATTAATAATGATAATTTCCATTCATACGTCGACACGATATATCCTGGTGAGCTTGAGATAAAGGATACCACAGAGTCCGACACTTCTGCTTCATACTTGGATATTTTACTTGAAAAAGACACAAATGGTAATCTAACAACCAAGCTATATGATAAACGTGATGACTTTAATTTTTCTATCGTCAACTTCCCTTACTTATGCAGCAATATACCTTCATCACCTGCATACGGAGTATTTATATCTCAATTGATTCGATATGCAAGAGCATGCTCTGCGTATGAACAGTTTCTTAAACGAGGTAAATTATTGACAAGCAAGTTGATGAAACAAGAATATCAACAGTCTCGTTTAAAGTCATCATTTCGTAAATTCTATGGTCGATACAATGACCTTGTCAGCAAATACAATTTATCATTGAATGAAATGCTGAATGACGTTTTTCATACCAATTGTTAGTCCATTATTTATACACTGAATTGACCACGGATTTTTTCCGTTATATCCTGATTATGACAACGAGCACACGGCGGGTGTGACCGGTCGGCAGGGGATGCTCACTCCTCCATGGCACCTGATCCCACCTCTGATGTTTGGAGTTCCGTGTTTGCTCTGCACTTATTTTGTATATTTGTTTAATGGACGTTGAGATTGAATACTGTTCGTTATTTCCATATCCTTCTTACAGAGCCATAAGTTAGCATAAAACACAGTCAAATTTCGAGAAAATAAATCGAGATATCGTGGATAAAATGAAAGAATATGGGGTTTGGGCTTCCTATTCATTATATTTAAGATACAGGTGACTCTCGATCTCTCGAAGTTCAAGGGACCAGGATAAAACTTCGAGAGATCGAAGGGTTCGAGAGATAGAAAGTGACTTAATTCCGGAATTTTCAGTTCCGATCATTATCGTTCTACTATTATAGTTACCGGAAGTATATGTTGAGAATAAGCTGGATTTACTATTGCACGTTTTCAATTGGTATTTAACCGGTAATTCATTTGATTTTCACCACAAAGATCGTATTTTGAATAAATGATATGACTTAAAGTTTTGCTGCTTATTTGTTCTCATTTCATGATCAACAGTTACATATACCGGAAGTATCTGTTGATAATATGCTGTCAGTGTCATGGCACGATTTATTCGTATTTACCTGGTAATTTCCTTTAATTTCACCACAAAGATCGTACATGTTTTCTAACCTCTAATTTCTAAGAAAAAAAACTTTTTAAGTTTCGATATTTATTTTTCTCATATCATTTTAAACAATACATATAAAAGTTGTACATGTGTAATAAATAATGTCTAATGTTTTAACGAGTCATGTCACAGCAAATATTTTGACAAAGTTTTTAAAGCACATGTCTTCACTTTACTTCTTCTGGAAGAAAATTGTAATTCTTGATTGCTGGGCTGACTTCTTTAGAACATTGTCTCTGCGTATTATGTCAAGAATCACACTCATCTGGCGCACAATGTCTTGACTGTTTTCACGGCACATTAGGTACTGCATCACAAGTTCACCGGCTGCCTCAGAGTCCTCTGAGTTAGGGGGTTGGATTACAGGCTCACTTGGATCGTCAACTGTCTGTGATTCCACCATGGGGTCGGTAGTTTTCTTTATCAAGATTTCCTCTACAATGCCATCATCACTTAGGTCGGCACAGGTCTCGACCTCGTCGTCGATATTTGTAAATGTCTGGAGCATTCCTGGGTATAGGCCGTGTGTTCTTAGAGTCGCAAGGGGAATGTTGTCTTCTACGTCGAAGTCTTCGTCTTCATTTGGGGTTGAGTTGTCATTCTGGGCAGCAAGTCCAGCATGTCGGAAACAATTGGCAATTGTGGACAGCGTAACGTTGTCCCATGGCTGGCTGAGGAGATGAAGAGCGTCTAGGACGCTGATAGTTGGTGTCTGTCCTTTGTCAATAGCGCTGATGTACCACAGAAGAACTCGTTTCCGGTACTGGACTTTGAGACTCTGGATTATGCCTTGGTCAATGGGTTGAGTCTTTGAGGTAGTGTTGGGGGGGGGGGGGACACCAGGTCGACTGCTTGGAGGCCAGGAATCTTTGGGTGGGCGCGGCAGTTGTCAACAATGAGGGCAATCTTCTTTTTCTTTTTTGTCATCTTCTTCTCCAGCTTCTTCACCCATTCTTTGAAGATGTCGGATGTCATCCACGCTTTTTTGTTGGCATGGTATTATGTAGGCTTGGACTTGACATGCTTAAAGCATCTTGGGTTTGCCGATTTCCCGATGATAAGTAGGGGAAGCTTGTCTTTACCGCTCATGTTGACGCAGACCATTACCGTCAGCCGTTCTTTGTTCTTCTTTCCACCATGGCTGTCGACGTCTTTGAATTCTATGGTCTTGTCTGGAAGCATTCTGAAGAAGATGCCGGTCTCATCTGCATTGTAGATATCGTCTGGGGAGTACGTCTGTAGGAGTAATGGCAACTTTTCTTTCCAGAGAATCATATCGGCAGACTGACAGTCAACCGATTTCTCCTCCCCACAAACTCTCTTGAATGAGATGCTCTGGCGAAATTTGAATTTCTCAAGCCAGTCACTAGATGCCTTGAAATTTGAAATGTTTAATTTACCGGCAAATTCCTCGGCTTTAGTGGCTAGCATTAGGCCAGAAATAGGGATATTTTTGTCTCTGGCTGATTTAAACCATTTCAGCGTGGCTGATTCTACATCGTTAAATGTAGAGGTTTGGTGTTTTTTCTTTTGGGATGAAATTGATGAAAGGCATCAATGATATTTTCTTTATTTTTCAGCCAGGTAGAGAAGGTGTTAAGGGGAACATCAAATTCTTTGGCAATGGCTTTCTTTGACTTTTCTCCCTTTTCTACTGCAGTGATCGCCTTGTACTTCGTTTCGATAGTATTTACATTTAATTTCCGTTTCACGCCTTTCCATCCTTATGCAGACTTAGCATTAAGCGTTATAATCCCCGATCTAGCCATCCCCCCGGGTTGACCGGGTCCTTCACCAGATTGCTCGGTATCACTATTCAGTTCTTGAGATAGGATATCTTGTGCAATGGTCGTCATGATGACTTTGTGTAGAATAAAATAAAAAATCATAAATTATGAAAAATTTATTGACACGTCTCTTAATTATTTTCTCAAAATTATCGTCTCTCTGCCAAGTCAAAATAAGCTGTGAAGCGGTTTGTTTATAAAAAATCAATTAATCAATTAATTATATCAACTATGTAAACACCCAATTAACACGTCCATGCCAGCCCCAGGTGTTAATTGTTTTCCAGGTAAGTCCAGGCTGTGTTAATTTTACGCTTGATTAGCTTGCATGGGCAATCAAAACTTCGAAAGATAGAGGGTAAAAAACAATGAAATCAGTATAACGGGACCAAAATTTTGGTTCGAGAGATAGAGAACTTAGAGAGATTGGAAGTTTGAGAGTAAATTTGCTTAGTTATATAGAGAGAAAAAAAATGGGACCGGAGATTCACTTTGAGAGATCGGAGTTCGAGCCATCGAGAGTCACCTGTATCAGATTGAAGATGCTGAAGTTCAACTGTACATTTATTTTTATGACATCATGTATTTTCATGTTAACTTTTTTGGCGATACACCATTTACTTTTCAAACATCATTCATTTTGCGACAGGAGCCAAGGAGCCTCCACCACTTGGGTGTAACCCCCCCCCCCCAACCACCACCATTTGCTTTTGGCAAGATAAAATGTCCAATAGGCTGTAAGAGCGTTAAATCCCCACACATCTAGCCGAGTAAAATACCAGTTTCGACTCCAAATTAGTAAACGGACTTCAACTCAACATTCACCCGCAGCAACGACTGTAATTTGTGAAGATTAATTTGGAGCCAATATGGAGGTATAGCTCATTGATGGTAATCATAACCATGATGTGATGAAACAGCTGAATGAGCTGTATCCAGAGAGAGACCTAAAAGCCATGTAATAATCTCAGCCATACATTAAAATGATTTCGTACAAAGAAAAGAAATTGCATACATACATCAGTCAACAAAGGAGTGATTAAGAAAACCATGTACATAAAGACTAGAATTTCAAGAACACATTAACAACATTTATATGTTCAATTTTATCTTTAGAGAAGTCACCATATACAAAAAAACTCTAATGGTACCATGTCCTATCTTGGGTTAGCAAGGAATGAAGAAACAACAAATTGTCTGAAGACATCCCTACTAGAAGAACTGAAAATTTTGAGCAACCTATTATTTCAGAAATATGCAGGGAAGTTTTCCAGGAAATATCAAGACGATATATATCAGCTGTTTCATGCTGTGCTAAGACATTTTTTTATTGTTTGCTTTTCAACCTCTGCATATACTTGTATATAAAATCAACTTAATAATAATATCAAATAAATTATTTACCCATGTATATCCCTTTATCACATGGATATGCCTCATTGGATATTCTTTGCATCCCATATTAATTATGTCACAATGTGTTTTTGTTAGCGTAATGAAGTTAATTAAAGTGGATTTCTATATATATAGAAACTGTGTAAATCATTGGTCAGGGTTTAATAAAAATCTCCCATGATTTATAGTTAACTATGATTTTTATCCTATTTGCTGCTTGTATTCATCCCTTCGCCAAGCGTTGGTGATGTAAAACACACAACTTATTGGAAAAAATTATATCTAACTACTTATATATTGACTATGACACCAAATTTATCATTTGAAAAAAAAACATAGTTAAAAATGATTTAAAAAGAAATGGTTATTCTTTAAAGGGATTCCATATAGATTTCCTTAGTGTGTGGTGATCGAAAGGAAGAACAAAAACGAAATAAGCGGCTACAACACGTAATACGTCTCTCCACCATGGACACCAGTTGCTGGAGCCTGGTAGAGTAAATTTCAAATCTGTTCCCGGCAGGCACCATCTTTTCTTTCCGTGAAGTAGGCCGGCTAGGTGTTGACCAGACTCAGGAATGCCCTTCTCCTCCACAATCGACAGCACCTTCATTACAAAAATTGCGAGTACAGGTAGGTATTTTAAGATTTTTCAAGTAAATGAGGATAAATAATTTTCTCATCTATTGTGCTAATGTGCTTTGTGAAAAGAACTAAACAATGTCTTATTGTCATTTAGGCTCCCAAAGAAAGAAAAGAGAAAAAGAAAATGCGATGCATCAATTCCAAAGAAGGTAATTAAGTCAAATTAAATAAGATGTTATAAGAAGGTCTTTATTTCTTATTTCTCATACAGCATCATTTTTTTTGCTGAATATACACGTGGCATGAATTAATGCTTTTTCGAGAAGCACCATGCTCAGGAAATGATCGAAAAATCCGTCGTCAATTCAGTGTATAAAAAATGGACTAACAATTGCAAATAATTACAATGTGTTTTAATCAATTTAAGAGATTTTAAAATCTCATGCTGTAGAAAGAACCTTGAAACTTAGGTGGTAGAAGGAACCTTGGACACTCCAGTGGTAGAAGGAACCTTGGACACTCCAGTGGTAGAAGGAAGCTTGGACACTCAAGTGGTAGAAGGAACCTTGGACACTCCAGTGGTAGAAGGAACCTTGGACACTCAAGTGGTAGAAGGAACCTTGGACACTCAAGTGGAAGAAGGAACCTTGGATACTTAGGTGGTAGAAGGAACCTTAGACACCCAGGTGGTAGAAGGAACCTTGGACACTCCAGTGGTAGAAGGAACCTTGGACACTCCAGTGGTAGAAGGAAGCTTGGACACTCAAGTGGTAGAAGGAACCTTGGACACTCAAGTGGAAGAAGGAACCTTGGATACTTAGGTGGTAGAAGGAACCTTGGACACTCCAGTGGTAGAAGGAATCTTGGACACTCAGGTGGTAGATGGAACTTTGAATACTCATGTGATAGGAAGAACATTGGACACTCGGGTGGTAGAGGGAACCTTGGACACTCTGGCTTTGTGTCCATAAAACAATTCCAGACAAAATTAGTTCTCAACTCAATTTTTTTTCTTAGCTTTGATCAAAACTACTGACCTATTAAAAATTCTCAGACATTTTTTTCACTTCAATTAAATTCTTAGTTTTATTTTAAGAATACTTAATTTTTTTCAAGAAAACTGAACATGGCTGCTGTTCATACACGTCTGCGACGCAATCGTCGTTATGCAAGGGCACTACCTGCTCAAGGGGGTTTTAGGGATAGAAGGGACCTTTTGTCTTATTCTGACGAGGAACTCCTCAAAAGATATCCCTTAAGGAGACCGACTATCTTGTTTATGTATCGTTTTCCACCCACAGAAAAAGGAAAGGACGAGGAAGCTGGAAGAACAGGAGTATACGAGAAAAAGTAATGGAAATCTGTGCAGTAAATGCAAGAAAGACAGACATACACCTGGCCATAAACAATATTATGGAAATGTATACTGCCTTGAAACAGTCACATAGTTAGTCATTTAAATGCTGGCTAGAAGAGCTCAAGAGGAGGAACTATGGGAAAAAGAAGCCTGCCTGAATTTCTTTGAAATGCGATTGTTTTCTCCTTAACCTTTCCCAAGGATATGATAAATTAATTCATAAAATATTAAATGACGCTTTTTACAGTAATGAGAAGCTTCTAATAATGATGTGAAGCTAACACTTGTGACTTGAGCATTTGTGTCCATTCTCAGCAGTGACACGATTTGATTTGTTAACAATGATGTCAATTTGATTATAATACCCATTCTCGAGAAATGTCATTGTATTTCTTCATTTTTCTTATAGAAGTGACATATATTCTGTGGTATTATGATATTACACTAGCAGTGATACACTTTTATTTTTAGCAGCGTTACCATTGTGTTTCTAGTGTGAGGATTCCAGTGAATTTTTTTTCTATATTACTCCTGGGAGAATGGATTGATAGAGATGCCTAGCTGAGGATGGCAGTTCAGCTGTACTGATGGTGGCAGTACCTTTGCAGTTCTTTTGACTGGTAAAAGGAATTGTATTAATTTAACGCTGATTCAACATTGATTCGCAGTGATACCCACACTCAGGAAATATGACCATGTTTCCTAAATTTGTTCTGTGGGTGTTACGCACTCTGTGATGTTGTGAAATGACACTTGCATTTTAGCAGTGATAGACACTTGCATTTTTGGCAGTGATGTGACACTTGCAAAGTTAACAGTAATAACATTGTGTGTCTAGTTCCTTTCATATACTTTTATTTTCTTCATGGGGAAAGTATGGACAAAGACGTCTGGCTGAGGGTAGGACAGTTGCAGTCATTTTGACCAGGGAGTGAAATTGTAAAAGTTAACACTGATTCAACTGATTCGCAGTGATACCCATAAATGTGACCATGTTTCCTTTATTTCACAGTAATTTATATAACTAAGAATCTTAGTTTGTTTAAAATTATATGCTTTTATTTTTTATTTTACATTAAATTATTATAAACTAAGATTTTTAATCTTCACAGTAATTTATATATCTAAAAAACTTAGTTTGTTTAAAATTATATGCTTTTATTTTTTATTTTACATTAAATTATAATAAACTAAGATTTGTAATCTTAAAACATTTTCAAAGTTGCATGAATGGGGTATTATAGTATTTAAGGAAGACCCATACTTTTAAGGATCCGGTTTTAATTTTACACATCGACATAAAATTTTATATATATGTATGTGTATATGTATACTGAATAATCTTTCTTGTATAAGGGGAAGACCATCATATTCATTATGTGGAGGTGGGCCTGGCAGATTTTGGAAAAGAATAATCTGTCCTTGAAAATGTTAAAAATAAATAATCTGTCCTCCACTACAAAGAAAATAAATAAATTATCTGACCTTGATTTCTCATATTTTAATATTGTAAAAATATCTTTTTTTATTTACGTGTAATTTAATTTCAAAAGTTTTCAATTCAATTTTTGTTGGCTTGCTTCGCTCGCCATTTTAGAACCAAATAGTATTTATAATCAGATTACCAGGCTGGATACTTAAGTCAGTTTATCAACATTACAATGTGCACTTAGTAGGTGTGATGAGTAACTTTTAATACAAACCAATTCTTATACAACATAAAAGATAAATTTTCTTGTCGAATAATTATACTTTTCGGATAAATCGATACAAAATATACACTGGCGGATTGAAGGAACACAAACATGTGTACGACCCCAGGCCCTCCCTTAAAATTTCAAAGTATAATACGAATAATAATAATGCCATACTTTGGGACAATAGTTTATACCAATTTTAATATTTTTGTGCCTAGTTTTACTCTTAATATACACAAAAATCCAAGAGTTTCAGGGGGCTTGCCCCCTGGGCCCTTTTCATCCAAAGTATGATATGACTTAATGTCATAATTTGGTACACATCTAATCAATTCCTACAAAAGATTTACTCATATTGAAAACCCAAGAGCTTAAGGTGGCTTTGCTCCCTGAACTAACTTCATTCAAAGTACGGTATGACCAGTATTTATTATGTCATACTTTGGATCCCTAATAACCAATACCACTATAATAGTGTCTGGTTTTACTCTAAAAATACACAAAACCCCAAGAGCTTCCGGGGAGGGGGGTACTCCTTGGCCTCCACAAGGGCTTCGCTAAGGACCCACTGGGGCCCTTACGGCGGCCCAGACCTCTTGCCAAAAAAAAGTTAAACATGTCCCCTCCCCAAATCCTGTATCCGAATATGGTATGTAAATGATTAGTCTTATAGAATCAATTGATCAAGGTACGGTAAGACATAGAAGAAAAATTCTGTCCTTGACAATCTTGAAAATAAATAATCTGTCCTTGTTTATCTTGAAAATATAATCCATCTCGAAAAAAATTACCAGGCCCCGCCCACCTCAGGATCAAATGGTCGTCCCCTAATTCATAGATAGGTGATACTGAAATCCGAGACACTTAAGAAAGATAAGATGGAAAATGACAACGTAGATGCAACACACTTACTTGATCCCACAGGAGATGATGCAACACAGGTGTGAACAAAAATAGGCCTGGGAGACAATGCCCTTTTTGTGATACTTTTTCGTCAGGGTTGAGTGATCATATTGCGAGTAGTCGTAAAACTGAGGAACGTGTCATAAATGCATTTTCACTTACAAAAGTAATAAGTAATAAAAGATCGAGAATTCCAAAATTCAAAAAGGAGGGAATTCGAAAGGCAAAAGCTTCTGTCCTTTCACAGAAAAATCATGATTTTACTAATCTTTTACATGAAATAAAGGTGTGTTCCCTGAACGTCTACTCATTATAAAATTATTTAATTATCACACTCAATTAAGGGGCCCTCTAAGGGGTACAGGTAGAGTTTACTTGAATTATCAATACCTGTATTTATTAAAGGAGGAATTCTACAGCAAAACAGTATTATTTTTTTTTTTTTACCTTTTTTTATTTTTAAGATTTTATCAATATCAATTGGTGTATATTTTTCATTTTCATTTTTCATAAATAATTTTTAACAACAATGAAAAACACTTATCTGCCTTTTTGTGACATGTTTCATTAGATTTTAATATTGTACCTTATAATTAACAGCAAGCTTATAACTTAAAAATTAAGACCTCTTAAATTCCCCACCAACCCCCATATCAAATTGGATTTCTGAAATTATTTTTTAAGATAAGTTGTCAAAAAAAGTAGTACCATGAGAACTGTTCCTTTTTTTGAATTTTAAAAGCTTTTTCTTTAATAGAAAATATTTATTGTATGAACAAATATTTGTTTGGTACTTTCAATTATATAATAAGTTTATAATAAGTTTATTCAGGATACAACTTTGGGCAATACAGCCCATCAGTTTACAAAATGACAAATATATATACATGTACATGTACAACATATTATACAATCGACTCTCAAAGAGTCTAAACTGGGGGGTGAAACCCCAGGTCAAGTGTTCCTCAGTCCCACAGTTCCAATCATCATTTATATGATACAATTATAATGAATTTGAAATTAGCAGTACAGTATTATTCAAAGATAGAGTACAATATACAACCATGCTATTTTGATATACAGATGTACAGACATAAATATAAAGAACTTAAATGTAAGTCAACCTGATAAATAATCGTTACGTAATGTTAGAGCATGTTGAATATATTTCCCTAGACCAACCAAAGTAGATATGAGGTATGTACTTAATAATTGGATTAATTTAAATGTACTTGGTGATTTGTAATAATACTCATTTATATATTTTTTTCTTAGATTTAGATATCTAGGACATTGGAAAATGAAATGAAATTCGTCTTCTATTTGATGACTATCACAAACTTCGCATATTCTATCATTTCTGCTTTTGCCTTGGTACCTTCCGCATTCTATGTTTAAATAGTGCGATGAAAGTCTTATGTGGGAAATATGCTTTTTTAAATTACTTTGTAAAGGTTTTGTTAAATAAGGTTGCATTTTACAGAAGTCAGGTTGGACAATGTGCTTATATAGAAAACATTTTGACGAATTATCCATAAATGCATTGCATTCTTGGAGATGTATATCTAGTAGTCTGTTTTTATATATATGCATGAAATTAGCAGAGTTTATTACTTGTTGATTAATCCAAAATTCTCCCAGACCCAACCTAAATAATTCAAGCTTTACTTCACGCGCCCAATTTATACTTGTGCTTGTTCCCGGCCCATTCTCTGCACCATGTCGCAGGTACTCGTATGACGATTTTAAAATGCAGTTTTCTGTTTTTAATAATTTACACCAGAACTTCATGATTCTTAGTTTTCTTTGAATAATAAGTGGATATCGTCCCAATTCTCTATAAATCATGTAAGTACATGCATTGCGCTTAACACCAAGAGTATTTTTACAGAAGGATAAATGCAGTCTTTCAATTTCTGGAGATTTATGAAAACCCCAGATTTCGCTACCATACGATAAAATGCTGCCAACATATGTATCAAATAGCTGACAGCGGGTTTCGGCGTTAAATTCAAATTTCTGAATATTACGGTTTAGACCAAACAGAGCTTTTTGACCTTGTTCAGCTAATTTTTTTTGCGTAACATTAAATTTACCGTTGTAGTTTAAACATAATCCAAGGTAATTAAAAGAATTGACAATTTCTAAAACTTCATTATTGTACGTCCATGAAAAATTAACGCACCCCCCTTTCCTGAATACTAAAACTTTGGTTTTTGCGGTGTTCACGGTCAAATTCCATGATGATACGTATCCTTGTAAAGCATCAAGCAAGTTCTGTAACTCTTCTGGCGTGTTAGCGAATATTACTGTGTCATCTGCGAACATTAAAACAAAAAGATTTAGTTCTCTTAATTCTACACTTGGGCATTTATCGTTTATGAAATGATTTTCCAAGTCGTTAACGTACATATTGAATAATATCGGTGATAGTACTTCCCCCTGCAACAACCCGGTATTTACAGAGAATTCCTCGGATATCTCTCCTGCATTTTTGACACAGGCGCGTACATCAACATAGAGCGATCGGATAATTCGAAGGAATTTTCCGGTGATTCCCAATTTGATCAATTTATACCATAATTTTTCCCGGTTGATTGTATCAAATGCCTTTTTATAGTCGATAAAACAGCAATATAAACGTTGTTTATTATTCAACTTTTGTGATATTAAACTTTGAAGAGCAAATATCGCGTCAGTAGTTGAACGCCCAGTCTGAAATCCAAATTGTGCATCAGTTATAATATTTTCTGAGATATTCCATTTCATTATTCTTTCGTTAAGGATTGAAGTAAAAAGTTTTCCCAGACTGCTTGTGATGCTGATGCCTCTATCAAGTATCAATGCCATATATCAAGTATTTAATTTTTAAGATATTTATGGTACATGTATTAATGAACTCCAGATTTATAACAATATTTTAGTTTGGGTGAATTAACTGAACTTGAACTTGAGTACAAAACTTTATCAGTAAATATTAAAGTATTTAATCACATCAAGGTAACACAGGTAAACTCTACCTGGATCCCTTAGATGGCCCCCTAATTGAGTGTGATAATTAAATAATTTTATAATGAGTAGACGTTCAGGGAATAAACCGAAATAAAGGCTTTTAAAAGTGAGTTATCGGTAATGTGTTCTCTCTGCAAATGTTTTTTATAGAACTTGGGAAAAGATGTGTTGTAGCAGAAGGAACAACTGAATACCCATCGTTATGCAGTGTGAGACTTCTGAAACCGGATTTAGGTTATTCTGACAGTTACAGACAGGAGAAATTGAATTGTTTTCATGATTTTCATAAATGTTTTCACTGAAGTTGGAAAACTTTTTAAAGAAGATGACTGGATTAAAAGATATGGATTTTTTAAATTTCAAAATCCAATTGCGTGCTGAGAAGAGGGGAAAATACGAAGATCACTTATGTCTAATCTTAGACGACCTGCCTATCTGTAATTGTAATTGAAGAAAATTATGACTAAAAAAATCCATCCATCAATTTGAACGCCTGTCGGAAAATGTTTAACTGAGACTATATGCTTCAGTTTCAAACCTCTTATACAGTAAAGGTCAGTTTGAATTCTCTTTGTTTCCTTATAACAGACAAATGCAAAGTTGTGAAATCAAATTACTACATGTACTTTGGAAGAGAAGACCAAGAAGCCCAAGAAATGAATATATTTACTGAAGTGTTACAAGTTGACTGCGCATCTTTTTTTGTTAGTGCAGAGGAATATGTTATTTTAAAAAGAGGCATACTGTATCTCGGAATTAACCAAAGTTGCCAAGTGAAGAAGAATTCAAAATGCTCAGGTATTTTTCTAAAATAACAATTGAAAATTTGTCATCATGTTTTCCAGTATAAGGAATTTATTAAATTTACCAGGTTTATAGATGCTGTGGTTGTAGGTTAACATTGCTAAATACAAGGAAAAGCCAGTCAAATTGCATAACTTTGAAATACTGGGGTGATGGCCTGAATGGGGGCATGGGTAGATCTACAAATGTGTAAAAATGTCAACTTGCCTTGAAAACCATAACAAGTATCGGATAATTTTTCAGTTCATTAGACGAGCATATTCAGAAGAAAGAATCTAATTCAAATGCCTTAGCAAAGGGGTTCAACTCCTTTATAGATTTCGGCTCAAATATCAGTAAAAGCTATTTTATGAACATTTCTTACCTGGAATTCAAATGTAGATGTGCAAGACATGAGTTGATCCAATAATACTCAGTATGATCAAATGATGAGGGTTTTCTTGTATGTCTTCACCACAACTTGAATTTGTACGCCATGTTTACGGACCTTGAAAGATTTTATTTTGGTACAGCAAATGATAATTTTGGATTTATAGAAGCGTAATACATGCTCAAAAAACATGAACCATGGAGTATCTGTCTTTACTCCAACAGCGGAAGAAATGGCAACAAGACGAAAGAAATCTTCAAGTCGGTGATGTAGTCCTTCCTCGTGACAAGACACTTCATCGCAATGACTGGCCAATGGGGATTGTGGAGAACACTTATCCAAGTGATGATGCGCGTGTCCGTAAGATAGAAGTTCGCATTGGCATGGACAGAAAGATTTTCAAACGCCCAGTGACAGAATTTGAGCTTCTTGTACCAAACAAACAGTAGTGGGAATGTGTCGTGAGAGGACATTTGATGAAAATGTTTGTGAAGCACAGTAAACTGTATCTTTTATTGTGTATAATTGTTGTTTCGAATACTGATATTTGGTAGAGTTACATAATTTTAGTGACGGGGAGTGTAATGTTACCACACCCGACGAATCCGGAAATTGATGTCCATCTTTATTTACTTTCATTTTTGTTTGTATAACGGCATTTCCGGAAGTCTGCACAAGGTTCATGCACTCAAATGTATCAACCAAATTTCTTGTTATATAGCGGCAAACATGTAAATTTTATAATTGAAAATGTCTGAATATTAGATTATTTAGTTTGCAGTTTACTATGCAATCATTTTATTGTGCATGTCATAAGTATTTTTGTTTATGCTGTACTTGCAACTCGCAGTCGATGCTATTTTTAGATATAAAATACACAAGCTGTTAAAAAGTCAGTTTAAAGTTAAATTTTACAAAAAATTTAATGATTTTTGAGTAGAACAAGTTGATACTGTGTTGCTTAACTATTGGTAGTGTAGAAGAATTTACAGAAGAAACTCAAATATAAGTTATAAATGTCAGGATTAATTTGTGTAATGTTTACCTATGAATCTATATAAGTTTCTTGGAAGTTTTTGATTTATATTACATGAAGTTGTGAATCTACATGAATTAATTTGTATTTCTATTTTGTGTAGCTTTCACAGAATGTCTCACAAGAGAACCATATATGATGTCTGCTCCAGGCCCTTGAATTTGAATAAAATCTGAATTGAACCTTTGAGGCATTTTGTTAACTGAAACAAAACAAGAGTGAACCTCGAACAATGAGAGACAATCTGATTTCTACAGAATTCCTAAGTCTAAAGATGAAAATTGTCAATTTGAAATAAATAAAAAAGTGTGCAAGAAAAATTAGAGATAAATTAAAATGTAGATTTTCATAGAGTTCATAGGATGGTATGCAATATACATATACCCGGCAAAGTGATGCCATTTGTTGTTAAATTTGTTCTGTTCAAGGAAAGGGAAATGGTGATGAAGGCAGCATATAAATAGTAAGAAGAAGAAAATATACAGTTTTGAATTAGTGAACATTTCACCGTGAAATTAATGAAAATAAGGAAATAACTTCAAGCTGCAAAACAACAAGAGAGGAAAACGCAACTCATTTACGATAAACATCATCGATGGGAAACTTTGCACACCTGACTAATCAAGATTGATTGTATATTTTTTTACGTCCCTCTTGAGAATTTTTCACTCATATGGAGACTTCAACGTATGCCGGTGAAGGGCTTCAAATTTAGACCTATACTCGGCACTCATGATCAGGGCCATTGAGCAGTGAGGGTTCTTTATCGTGCCAGCGCCTACCGTGACACGGGACCTAGGTTTTTAAGGTCATATCCGAAACCCGTGCCTTTCACTTCTAATGCCGAGGACGAAGAGCATGATAACAATTCAAACATGCCGCCAGGACGAGCTATAGACCCGCACTTATCAGCAGCAGCTCCGGAATTAAATCAGAGAGGTAGGGGCCAAACTAGACAGAGTTCGCTTGAACGTTAGAGTACTATAGAGTACGCTTATAAAATTTAATAGTTTAATGGAATTAAACTGCATTTTGTATGTTTTTCTTCGTAAGTTTAACATAATATACATATAATTCAAATAAAAACTTTTTCGTTTAAGAAGTTATTTTAAATTTTGATATTATGTTACGGGTTATCGTTTCATCTGGACGATCCCGATCTAATATAAAATCAAATGTTTCATTTTTTATGTGAAAAATAGTGATTTTTTCGTGATGCAATTACTTTAATTTTTGATGAATAAAATTCATTTGAAATTAACAAGTCTGAAAAATATAGTAATCGAGATAAGGGGTGATTATAAACCTTAGAGCACTGAATCATGAGTATTGCTCTCTTGTCAAAATATCGCTAATACAAATATTTGAGACATATTATCTATTTCATAACTATTTTTAATGTATTAATTCATCACGATGTTTACCGGTCACGGTAGCCTAGTGGTAGAGCGTTCGCTTCGTGATCGGGAGGCCCGGGTTCGATTCTCGATCGCGGCACCGCGTCATACCTAACACGTAAATAAAGGTAGTGATTGTTCCTTCGCCAAGCGCTCGGCACTAGAAGTGAAAATCACGGGTCTTTCGGATATGACCTTAAAAAAGAAGGTCCCGTGTCACGGTAGGCGTTGGCACGATAAAGAACCCTCACTGCTCAATGGCCCTGAGTGCCGAGTATAGGTCTAAATTTGAAGCCCTTCACCGGCATCGGTGACGTCTCCATATGAGTGAAAAATTCTCAAGAGGGACGTTAAACAATATACAATCAATCAATCAATCATCACGATGTTTAAAGGAATTACACTGTAGGCATGTTCTTTTGTAGGTTCCTGACGAGTGGATGAGGAAGACGCCATTGGATACCATAAGGATTATAATACATACATCTTTTATTTGTTTTTATACATATTGGATTAAAAACTAGGGATCTGAAATGTCTTTTTATAATCAAAAACACTTTTCATTATTAAGTTCACAGTAATTTTTTTTTCTTGATGATTTGATAGGCCTTGGGTCACTAAGGAGGCAGAGAAAACCCAAGGCATCCCTTCGACAGTCTAGTTATGGTGTTGATGAGAGGAGCAAAAGAGTACCTGCCTGTCTTACCAAAATGGAGGATGGCAGACAAAGAATTTAACGTTCAACATTTTTTTGCTTCTAATTACTCAAAATTACTTAAATACGTAACTTCATATTCTTTCAATTATTAAAAAACAATACAGAATGTCTGCATGGAAAGATGGCTTTGTGTGCAACCTCAAATCTGCTTCCATCCCCCTTCTCCCCCCATTTCTCCAACTCTGTCAAGTCCAGCATCGGTCACTGTCTGTGGGCACATTTTCCTCGCTCAACTCTGCATGTCAATTGCATGCAATGACAAGACAGGAGATATTGCATTAATAGACAACAATGTCCACTTCATATTTGGAACAAAGATTTGAGATCTTGGCAACAAAAACTGCAAATTGATACATAAGTAGTTATGAACTATATTTCCAATTCCAACTGTTTCTCTAATTAAGATAAACACTACAAAAATAAATTGTTAATTTCATGGTCATACGGTTTTCTCTATTGAAATACTACTGAGAGGTCAAATGCTTACCTGTAATAATATTAGTGGAATATAAATACACTTTATAAAAAATTGATGTTTTGTTCAATTGTTTATTAATAATAAGATTTATTTTTTTGCAACCTAATTAATCGTGAGGTATCTCCAGATCAAAAGCTAGCGCAGCGATGTTTACGATCAGCGGGGCCGAGAACTCCTATCTGGAGCACATGGAGAAATAGGCACAACCGCACTCAATCATCTGATAAAGATATCGTCCCTCGGTCATTACCATCCGACTTCGAACGAAACTCAACTTCCCCCTCTAATTTAATATATGTAAGCAACTCAACTGACCCCTCCCTGTTAAATAGCCCTGAGTGTCGAATATAGGACAAAATTTGAAGCCCTCCTACGGCAAGTGGTGCCACGTCTCCATATGAGAGGGACGTTGAACAATATACAATCAATCAATAAATCTTCATGAGTACTTTTTATGGCTATATCCTGTTATCTGCAACGCGTTGCGTATAAGTTTTGGGGACTAGTATGACTTATGAAATTGATAATATTCATCGGGTTCGTTATTCTAAATATGAAGATAGCGTCGTTTTGACAAGATTGTTAATGGTGGCATGCGAGAAAATTATCAAATATCGTAAGTATTCCCTACATATTTTCTCTTGATCCACCAGCAGATGAAAACATTATATCTATTTTTATTTAATTTCATGGTTCCTCGATTTTACTACTTTTTTAAAGAACTTTTTCTCTTCTTTTGCAATTTCAGAATGGCGTATTTAATGTATTGTGTAAATTTGTATTTTTTTTAAATATCGTATTTCTATGTAATTCTTATACTTTTTATTTTGCAAATAAACATAGAAATATAATATTTAGAAAAGTACTTAAAATAATTAAATTGATGGACAAACCATTCAATACACCATTCAGAACTCAAGCATTACCATATACTGATATACGTCAATCTAAATAAAACATAAAAAGCCAAGAAAAAAAAAAGTATTTTCAAATTTTATTACATGAAATCGTCATCATCAGATGCCCAAACAAAGGCAGACTTTGAATAGGGGTTTGATTTTCTTTTCTCTTTCTTAGAAGGCTCTGGGACAATGTTCACAGGTTCAAACCCCACAGGAGCACAGATCTTCTCTTTTTTAGATGTCACTTTGGACTTAGGACTTCCACCTCTCTTTTTTTTAAGAGAAACTTTTGATTTGGCTTTTGACGGTCCAGATGTGGATGGTCCAGAGGTTGATGGTCCAGGTTCGGTCAGAGTCTTGTCTGCCTCATCAGCTGAAGAAGAAGAGATGACGATTGGCGGATTTACAGATGTACCACGAGATGCTGCTCTGAGGACTCTAGTGGAGGCGGCACTTGATAGAGGTGATGTGTCTGAACCAATGATATCATGGGCAATTTCATCAGTTGTTGTACTCTTGATGGAAGACAGGGGTGTTTCCCGGAAACGATTTGGTGGAATCTCTGTGTCGTCACTTTCAGCCTCACTTGTAGAGATTTCAGCATCAGTATTAACTGGAGCGACAGTTGAGTCCGCGTCCATGGTCCAAGAATCAAACAGAGGAGTGGTGTACTGGTAGTCAGGGGCAGATTCCAGGGTGAAGATGGTCTTCATTGTCTCGAAAAATCCACCATACAGGTTCCCTTTCTTTTCTGATCTCCACATGATCTCAGCCAAGTGCCCCTCAAATTGTCGAACCTTGGTCCCAGACATGCGCCGAAAATGCTCCTTGGCATGCTTCCAGGCTCCCTCTATCTGATTTGTGCAGACAACCTCCTCCACCCCAGTTGTGACATTCCTGTAAACTTTTTTGAAGGAGTATTTATGGAGGACTGTAAAGTGGCGGTACCCAAGGTCATTTAGGTCACAGTAGGCGGTCCACCCATCACTGTAAATGGTAGTACCAGGTTCAACATGTCTTTGGATGAGAGGTATTAAAGTACCTGCTGTACGATCTGCTACCGGGTAGATGATGATGGTGTTAGACTCACGCTCAACCATCCCAAAAATCCAGACCTGCAAAATAAAACAAGGGGCATTAAGAAAAAGTAAGCAGTAGCATCTATCCTAATATTTTTTTTTGTATGTGTAACTGTATTTTATATTTTATAATACTTTTCTATGTCTATTTTAATCATTCATCGTTTTAAACTTTAGCCTTATAATATTTGTATATGCAACAGAAGTAACCATATTAAACAATGTATTATCACTTATTATCATAATCTTAATTATAGATTTAAATACCTTCATTCCCCCATGTGGATTTCCTCTATGATACTTGGTTCTTTTACCAAAGAGGGATTCATCAATTTCGACCGTGCCTGACAGCTTCTTGAACCTCGTATTTCTGTAGAAATGTTCCTTGAAGACTTCTCTCACGAAGGAACCCCAGTTTACAGCTGTTGTACCATATGCTATGCCTACAAATCTGGAGCATTGCAGCAAGGTCAGCTTGTCCAAATAACTTTTAATAAAAAGCATGCAATCTGGGATGGTCAGCGTTGAGCCCTCAAAGAAAGAATTCACCCTCATTGCCTTTTGATGATTCCGGTTCTTAGTACAGCGCAAAATCTCCCCTCCAGTGCGGGCTGCTGACTCTCTCAATACCATGTTTCCATTACATTTCTCCCCTTCAGAGCTCCTGCTGCCATTTTTTTTCTTTGAAGTACAAGGTAGCTGGGTAACAAGGAGGCCATTTTTTCTGCACCATTCATTGACTTGAGCCTCCTCACGCATAAACAGCCTGAAGAAGTTCCATGGATTCTCTAAGTCGCTAAAGGTGAAGTCAAGGATATTACTCTGCGAAGCTCTGAAGTTTCCAGCAATTTTTCTCTCTCTCTCTGCCATGCCTGCTACTTGTAGTGTGTAAAGAACTCAATTTTGGGGGGAAACTACTGGGTATGGGTTTATATAGGGATAGTAACAAGCATGGTCTCTAGAAACTCATGATTTTCATGCAGAGTGGATTTATAATATGTATTTCATTGGATGTTTCCGAAAAAAACGACTTGCCAATTTCCTTATAAGGCAGTTAGGAGAATAAGAGATCATACACATTTTCTCAATCAATTTCTGTTTATTTGCAACCAATATAATTGCAAAAATATGACTAGAAATCTGCAAAATACATATAAAAATACCTAAATTATTTTTATTTTAACAAAGAATGCAGTATTATATGCAGAAAGAACGTTTAATCGTCATCTTTTGCACCTTTTCATAGAGGTACTACTACCAATTACTATAATGTTTACAAAAAAGTTCCCACAATTCATTGATTTTATTGGTTAACCTAAATCACGTGGTATGAAATCTTTCCTTATTTGGTAAAGCCACGCCTCACAAATCTTCAATATTCCCACGAACTTGTTTTGCCGGTTAGGCGATTTTGCTGACATTGCGAAATGAAAGGGTCAAGTTCTCGTGAATTTTGTGAAAAGAGTGAGCGCCTAGTCAGCAATATCGTTTCCAACTCACCGATTTTTTTTTTTTTACTAAGCCCAAATTATTAAAATTGAAAATTATCTACATTGATTCATATTTTTTTTTACACCGTAATACAATAATACCGGTATACGAATGCGTTATATACATGTATTACTAACTGCAAATTATACTTTTAATGCAAAACAAGTATTAACAGTTTTATTGACTACTGTAAATAAAAATATTCTGTTCTCTAAACAACCAGATATCTCTCTGTTTAGATAATTTATAGTAAAATGGACATGCTTTTTTTATATTGAATAATGTCAACGCATGCTAGCCTATTTGTCAAAATACTAGAAAACACGTGCATATTTATATAGAAAATATGTAAATGTTGGAACATTCCTGGGTATGAAACAGGTGTGAGGCTTGTGAAATTTATGGTACCCCCTTTCCCTCCAGGATGTGTAAAATGCATGACAAAGAAAGTAATACCACAATTTTATTTATTACGGAATAAGCATCTCTCTCTCTCTCTCTCTCTCTCTCTCTCTCTACACACCCTAAATCGGGTTGTTCTTCCACGGTCAATATTTTGATATATAACGGAATAAGCAGCTTCTCTCTCTCACAAACATATCCTCAATCGGGTTGTTCTTCCAGGGGTCAGTATTTTAATATTTACCGGAATAAGCAGCTTCTCTCTCTCTCTCCTCGCTCTCTCTCTCTCTCTCTCTCTTATACAGGGCGTTAATATATATTTTAATCTTTTACGGAATAAGCAGCTTCTCTCTCCACACACACATTGATTTGATATTCCAGGACAACGTTAATATATTTTAATGTTTTACGGAATAAGCAGCTTTTATTCTCTCTCTTTCTCTCTCTCCACATGATTCCTTGTCTTCCAGGACAAAGTTAATATATTTTAATGCAGAATAAGCTGATGCTTTCCCCCTTCTTGCTCTCTGAGAAATGAAAAGTAACACAATTTTTGTTATGCAACACTTTATAAAATATTTAAGATATCACAGATATTCGATGTTTTTCAGTCTTTCATCACTGTTGGCAATTTCTGAAAAGAAGGATGAATAAATTAATGAAAATAATAAAAAAAAATTCATTTAGTTAACAAATTAATGGAATATATATTTTATTATAGACTACCTCTCCTGGCGTGGAATATATCTTCGAGGTCTGCCGTCCAGCCATTCATATCGTCCAGTGGACACATTCCATGAGTACAGGGAATAGTTCCTGCCTCTCTCCACCAGTCCAAAGAAGTTATCGATGTGCCTTATAGCATAATCGTGATCCACAAGTTGCATTAGTTGGATCCATTCCTTTAAAACCTCTGGATTTAGACCATTGACATATGCAAAAGTGCATATTAAAATTCTATTCCAGTGGCGAAGCGGTCTGGTCCAAAACAAACGACGAATGGAACGTGGCCATAAATTTGCTGGACCAATTATGTCTTGAATATCCATCCAAAGATGATAAATTCTTGAGTTCCTGGATGCCATGATGTGAGAAAATGTGGTCTTTCACGCTATATTCATGTGCCTTTCAAACGGGTTTCTGAATTCATTGGACAATGTTACGTAATACATTGACCTGTATTACTCTGAGTTAGTGGATTAAAATTGAATATGTGAATTAAATAAAATTCGAAACTTTTAATATTTGATTAATCTTGTATGTTTCAAGGCATCACTTTTTAACCATATATTCTTTGCTGTATTTTATTCAATAGACTTGACAAGGCAGGTGCATGATAGAGATGCGCTTTATTCAGTAAAATGTCATAATTTTATGGTCTACGTAATCGCACCCACTTCTTCAAGAAGCTAAAACAAGATTATTAAGAATACTCTGCAATGGGATGTAACATATCACAATTTTCGCCCCTATATATACTCCTGTTATTTGCAACGCTCTATGGAGAAATGGATCATTTTACTATGGAGCGTTGCATGCAACGCATGCAGATTAATATAGCGCTTTATTCCGTCTAATGTATTCATTTTAGCTTGATCCCCCCAAAAATAACCTAGCCCCATTTTTTCTGATGATACCCCCCAAGAAAACCCTCTTCCCGGGGAATCTTCCCCTTTATGTACACTTATATAGTATTATTTAGTAGAAAATAAAATTCGTCGCCCTATATATACTCCTGTTATTTGCAACGCTCTATGGAGAAATGGATCATTTTACTATGGAGCGTTGCGTGCAACGCATGCAGATTAATATAGCGCTTTATTCCGTCAAATGTATTCATTTTAGCTTGATCCCCCCAAAAATAACCTAGCCCCATTTTTTCTGATGATAACCCCCCAAGAAAACCCTCTTCCCGGGGAAACTTCCCCTTTATGTACACTTATATAGTTTCTATAGCAGGAAAATAAAATTCGTCGCCCTATATATACTCCTGTTATTTGCAACGCTCTATGGAGAAATGGATCATTTTACTATGGAGCGTTGCGTGCAACGCATGCAGATTAATATAGCGCTTTATTCCGTCTAATGTATTCATTTTAGCTTGATCCCCCCAAAAATAACCTAGCCCCATTTTTTCTGATGATAACCCCCCAAGAAAACCCTCTTCCCGGGGAAACTTCCCCTTTATGTACACTTATATAGTTTCTATAGCAGGAAAATAAAATTCGTCGCCCTATATATACTCCTGTTATTTGCAACGCTCTATGGAGAAATGGATCATTTTACTATGGAGCGTTGCGTGCAACGCATGCAGATTAATATAGCGCTTTATTCCGTCTAATGTATTCATTTTAGCTTGATCCCCCCAAAAATAACCTAGCCCCATTTTTTCTGATGATACCCCCCAAGAAAACCCTCTTCCCGGGGAATCTTCCCCTTTATGTACACTTATATAGTATTATTTAGTAGAAAATGATATTCGTCGCCCTATATATACTCCTGTTATTTGCAACGCTCTATGGAGAAATGGATCATTTTACTATGGAGCGTTGCGTGCAACGCATGCAGATTAATATAGCGCTTTATTCCGTCAAATGTATTCATTTTAGCTTGATCCCCCCAAAAATAACCTAGCCCCATTTTTTCTGATGATAACCCCCCAAGAAAACCCTCTTCCCGGGGAAACTTCCCCTTTATGTACACTTATATAGTTTCTATAGCAGGAAAATAAAATTCGTCGCCCTATATATACTCCTGTTATTTGCAACGCTCTATGGAGAAATCGATCATTTTACTATGGAGCGTTGCGTGCAACGTTTTCAAGAATCAGAGAATTAATATTGTAATCAATCTGCCTCATGTTATAATTTTGATATATTAATTGACGCCTTTTAATATTTCGGTATGATTTTCTTTATTTTCTCAAGTATATGACTGATTTTAATGTATTAAGGGTCGGGTTCGTTATTTCAATATGTTTTTTTTGGCATAAAACTTATACGCAACGCGTTGCAGATAACAGGATATAGCCCTTTTTATTCCGTCAGTGATCTTGTGAACTATTCATCCAATGTAGGTTAAACCTTTCTAGCCTTCGGCTCAAGTGAGCTAAAAACCATCCATTCCCATGAGGTCTGAAACGAAAAGAACCCCTTTAAAAATATCACGAATAGTTGAAGAACGATTTGCCTCGTTCCTACTGAAATCTCTCAGAGAGATCGTGCAATAATTATTCGGTTTGATAAGCATAGGAAATCATTTCCTCAGTTTACATCCTGAGAGGACAAAGCTTTCAGTGTGCTTTTGATTTTTTGTTTATATCCGTTACATTAAGGAGTAAGTAGATCCTCATGTCGCGGGTTTAACTCGCACTGTGAGATGTAAAGACCTGTCCTTTTGATAACAGATTCTCCTGATCCCACCTCGGATGGTTCGGAGGTCTGTGTTCGCGCTGTTCCTACATTGTCATGTTCTTATTCAGCTTCTCTTCAACTTCTCTTCTTGGCAGCTTGTGTGATGAACTGCGTAGCCAACTGATTTCTGACTCTACAATTATTGAATAAATCACAAGACTCCCCACATCTATAGCAACCCCAGGGATGACCTATGTTTGGGACTTTGGTTCTTCGACTCAGGCTCCCTGTACAGTGCTGCTATCATAAAAGTTGACAATTCTATCCTATTCTATCGTGAATCCTGCATCCACAATCCTATCCTGTAATTTCAGTCTAATCCTATCCTATCCTATCCTGCAACTCTCAGTTTTTTTAATATTTAGGAATTAAATTGACAAAACGAAAAAAAAGGAATTACCATAAAATAAAATCAGATATAGTCATGGTATTCATTTAAATTTTAGACATTTTAATGGAGAAAAATAATCGAATTCGGCATTCCCTAATTCCCGACTAACCGCTCAGCACAAATTAAATTTACGATTATCATAACCATGTTGAAAAATAATGTTAACAAAAAGATTGTAATTACACGTGGACAAATACTGATTTTGCAAACATATGAAAAGAAATTGGCCTATCAGAAGAATTAAAGAAAAATATACTTGGTGTTTTACTTACAATATTCGCGAGACCCGGGATCGCGACTTGCGTCCAACGCGTAATATTTATTTATTTTAAAAAAATCATATGCCTATATAGTAATAATGTTTAAGTATATGTTTCATGTAAAATTTTATTTTTTTCCTAAACTAAGCACCATGAAAATAACTTGCATGTACATGAATTGTATAGATTTAGTCTAACTGTGCCTGTGTGACAGATTTTTCTGTATGCAATTCTGAAAGAAAATATATGACTAGACCAAACAGACAAGTCAAATGTAGATCTAGAATATCTTGACTTTCACATATCAAACATTTCAAATGTGAAATTGTCTTATAAAATCAATATTAATTGTATGATTTTTTTAAAAATTTAAACTCAGTAATTTATTATTTTTTTTTAAATTTCAGTTCATCATATATAATTGCATGTGATATTTTTAAAATATGCAAAATATATAGTTGCTAAATTCAAGATAATCTAATTGTTATTATTTTTCATTTCATTTCAGTTTCTCCTCATCTTATATGGTCAGCTCAACACCGTACAAATGTATTTCAATTTTCAATTTTTTTATGATTGAAAATTTAATAATTTATGTTTAATAGATTATTTTTTTTCTAAATTTGATATTGGTTGACAGATTGACATTAATAAATATTGTAGTAAGGTCACACATGTTTCTAAGATCTTATAAAACATGCATGAAAAATTCAGAATTCCCATCTTAAACATGTATAACTCAGTCTTAAGTAAAACAAGTTTATATTTGACCTTTGATCTTGAATGTTAATCCGTGTTCAGTGTCAGATTGAGAAATATTAAAATGCTCCACACGTTCCTTAGATCTTACAAAACATGCATAAGAATTCACAGTACTTACAGCATTTATACCACATTCTTGAGTAAACTTTGTATTTGACCTTGACATTTGATCTTAAAATTTTCAGTTTTTAAATGAGGAAAAATACTTTATCAAGTTCACAATATTTTTATTCAAAGTGATTCCTAAACAATGTTTAACAATTGAATATTCCATTACCATGAGACAGTCATTAAAAGTGTCCATGCACAGCATTTATGAATTTCAATGCTATGATCACAGATACATGTACATGAACTTTGTTTAAATTAAAGTTTATCAATGTTTTATTACACTTGTATAATGTTTCACATGTATAGAATTTGGCTTTCTTAAACATCCCTCAAATTGAAATTCAAATGTCAGAGTTATTGTCAGAGAGATGGTCATAAACCGAACAGTTCTTCAAATGTCAACAATGCACAGAAAACACGCTGATCTCCTTAGTAAAAACACCATGATTTCAGACTTAGGACTCTGTGACACTGGTTTGAACATCTTTCATCATTTACACTAACAGCATATGGCATGAACTGCATTCTGTACAGCTGTAAATGTCCAGGCTTTCCTGAAAAAAAAAAATGAAATTATAGACATGTTGATTGTTAATTTTGTCATAAACATTTCATACACATTAAACATGTTTAAAATGTTTTGGATTGTGACTATCTTTCACATTTCATGTACAATTTCACCTTTTTCTCTCCCAAAAGTAATGCATTTAGAAATCATGAAAAATAAAATCTTATACTGCAACCTCAGTCACATAAAATAAAAAAAAAAATATTCAACATAATTTACTTGTAGATTATAATTCATTTTATCTTGTCAACTTTCTAACAAGTATGAATACATTTGTTTTAGTGACTTTTCTGTATTTCCGCTTGTTTTTATCTATTTAATGTTTTTTCCTGGTTTTTTTTTTGGTCTTGAAATTTGAATATGAAAATCTATGATACTATAACATGATGACCAGAAAAATTCAACATTTCCTTTAGTTTTACTCTCAATATTTTTGAAAGAAAAAAATCAATTGTTCCGAGTAACTGCAGACATGTCACGTCAACTCAGATAATGATGTTTATGTATTTAAATGACCATGTAAAAATACATGATAAAAATAAAATCATACATACTTCTTAGGTTGAAATCCTTGTACTGCGATGATGCATGAGTGCAGACAATCCATTTTCTGTAATGAATAAAATGCCAAGATTAGCTTATGTTTCATAACTCACAGTACATCAAACATACATGCACAATATGTAAGTGCACTGCTTAGTAAGCTCATTAAAATTTAAGCAAAAGCATTAGAAATGTTCATGATGATTCTACATTCATTTATTATTAATTACACAGAAATAAAATAAAAACTATTTTCTGACCTTATTAGGGAAATGATAAGAGTAACAACCTGATTTAGGCATAATACATATGATTGTTTTAGTCTCAGAGCTCATTGATATTTGATATCTGATTGAATCATAAGACAGAGTATTTGTAAATATTAACACCCCCTCCCCCCGCACTTCTGTCTACACTACTCCGTTTTCTCGCATCCAATTTTTGTTTATATTAATAAAAAGAATAAAATGTTTAAAGCGATAAATATGTATAAAAATGCACACATACTGTGTTCAGTGTGAAGTATACTTACATGATATAGCACATCATCTATTCAAGTCCGCTGCTGATGGTTCCTGTGGAATTATCCAAACAAACAGAGCATATTTAACAGAAAAACATGTTAATACACTTTTACACAAGTAAGAATCGGTTAAATCATCTAAACAAACTGAAGAAATACTGTCTTTCGATGCCTGGGCTCTTCGTTGTTTACTTTCCCAAATCTTCCGGTGGCAGAGGATAGTTTCGAATAAAGTACCGGTCAAAAAATAGAAACAATAGAGAAACCTGAGGTTTGAATGCATATTATGGGTAATTTTATAGCTAGAATATTTTATGGGTGCATTTGGAGGGACTTTGTGGCCTTGTATATTTTATTGAAATATGACACTTTATTGTCACTACTACTGTATATGGGATATGGACTAGAAATACGAAACTAAGCTCAAAACTCGCTCTACCGGCATTTCACCAGAAAAGCGGGGTGGGTTCACAGGATGAATTGTAGCTTGAAAACGAGGTGGTTGAGCCATTATCTCTTGCTGTTCATTGGTAAGTACAAATGTTATTCTGCAATTTGTGTGGGAGCTTAGGTCACGCGCACGGGCCTGGAAGCAGATCCGGCTGCGGCGAAATAGTGAAAATAGGCTTGATTCACATGAAATTTTGAGATTGTCCCTGCGCCATCTTTAGGGCTCATTCTGTAAGTTGTACATGTTTTATTCCTAAAAGCTTCAAATTTCTCAAGGGACTACTTCATACTATTATAACATGTAGAGGGAATTTAGAATTTTTCAATGCACATTTTGAAAGCAGCTCAATATTAAGTAAACCGTCAGTCAAACGTTTTCATTGCCAAAAAACTATCCTCTGCCACCTTCCGGTGATCGTTCACGGTTAGATCGTACGCCGTGTTACTCGAAGTTTATAATGTAAATATGTGTATAGAGAAAAGAATGTTTTATTTTCTTTTATAAAATATATACACTAGAATCAAACAGGTAATACAAGAAACATTAAGGAAAATATGTAAAAAAAAAACAACAGTTTATCGCTGATGACAGAGTTGCAGCCTAAATTGTGTAGCTGGTTGTGTATGAGCTTAGCCCATAGAACAAAGTACATGTATGTACAAAAAATAACTAGACGGGGAAGCATAGATGTGATGGCATAGCTGTGGGTTTAGAATTGCAAAAAGAATATCTCTCTATATATATAGACAAATATTCAAGGCTATATTAAAATTCATTACAAATTTTGAACAGCTTAAGAGAAGAAAAAAGTGAAAATGACATTTTAATTGTTGAAACAAAATGCAGATTTTGTTTGTTAACTGTTCGTTGCATATAATATATAGGTATTTATACACAGACAATCACATTTAATAAATGTCTGGAAAGGACGGAGGTCAAAGCTAGCGGACAGATGCTATCACTGCGGAACGTGGCCGAACGGACAGAGGTCGTCCTCTCTGATGAGATATGTTTTTTTCGTGTTATCTCCCAGGGTTCTCCATCATTTGAGATTTTACTGTGTTGCAGAGTTTACGCAAAGCACTAATATTTCGCGGTATTTTCGCGAACAAATTCGCAACTGAATCACGATTCATTATAATTCCAAGCTTACACTCATTTAAAAATCATCAATTTGTTACACAAATGGTATGGTTGTACATACTGATAAAAGGGAAAAAACGTTCTGACAAGCAAAGGAAATTATGACCGATAGTCGAACTACTTAACATTTTTTTAAAGTAGATTTGCCGTGTTTATTTATCAGGTTTCTTGATCAAGTTACCGCATTACAAAAAAAGGAACTTCAGAACAGTAAAATATTTTAAAGAGTTCCTTGAAGATGCTGAAATTTCAAAATTTACAGTAATTAAATGACATCGGTACCATGTTATGTTTGACTTACAGTGCTTACACAATTCAAGAGCCGTGGCTATATAGAAAAGACATATCTTAATATTTTTCATAAATGAAACAATGTATTTTTATTTCAAATACCATTAAACCGGTACATTGAATTGTGAAAACAATTTATTTGTCTTTGTTCCGTCATGCGTAAAGTCCGACAAGGGTCTAGGAGATATATCATTGATTGATTACTCAAGGTGAAACCCTAGTAATTATGTGTGGATACTTAAAAATTCTAAAGAACTTTTGGACAATTTGAAATCACAAGACTTTACAAAAATCAACAGCATAAAAACTTACGACTTTTCAACTTTATACACAACAATTCCGCACGACAAATTAAAATCCAGGCTTTTTGATATCATTGACAGCTGCTTCTTCAACAAAAATGGAACTCGTAAGTTTACTTACCTCGTCATTGGTCATTTGAAAAATTATTTTGTTAAAACAGATTCTGATTGTACACATAAGTACTCTGAAGTTGACATCAAGAAGATGCTTGAGTTTCTGATTGACAATATCTATGTGGTTTTTGGAGACCAGGTATTCCAACAATCTATTGGAATTCCCATGGGTACAAATTGCGCTCCGTTATTAGCAGACTTATTTTTATATTCATATGAAGCAGAATTTATGCAAAATCTTTTGCGTGAAAAGAAAAAAACACTTGCTGTGGCCGTCAACTCGACATTTAGATATATCGACGACGTATTGTCAATTAATAATGATAATTTCCATTCCTACGTCGACACGATATATCCTGGTGAGCTTGAGATAAAAGATACCACAGAGTCCAACATATCTGCTTCATACTTGGATATTTTACTTGAAAAAGACACAAATGGTAATCTAACAACCAAGCTATATGATAAACGTGATGACTTTAACTTTTCTATCGTCAACTTCCCTTATGCAGCAATATACCTTCATCACCTGCATACGGAGTATTTATATCTCAGTTGATTCGATACGCAAGAGCATGCTCTACGTATGAACAATTTCTTAAACGAGGTAAATTATTGACAAGCACGTTGATGAAACAAGAATATTAACAGTCTCGTTTAAAGTCATCATTTCGTAAATTCTATGGTCGATACAATGACCTTGTCAGCAAATACAATTTATCATTGAATGAAATGCTGACTGACGTTTTTCATACCAATTGTTAGTCCATTATTTATACACTGAATTGACTACGGATTTTTCCCTTTATTTCCTGATTATGACAATGAGCACACGGCGGGTGTGACCGGTCGGCAGGGGATGCTCACTCCTCCATGGCACCTGATCCCACCTCTGATGTTTCGGAGGTCCGTGTTTGCTCTGCTCTTGTTTTGTATATTTGTTTAATGGACGTTGAGATTGAATACTGTTCGTTATTTCCATATCCTTGTCATAACTTTTTGAATTAAAATACGGTATAATTGTTTGATTAAAGTTTCAGTTTGAGAGAATTTATGTGTTTAGATTTTCTAATTATCACAACTCTTACTGTGTCGGAAAAATTTTTACTGTGTCGCATGCATGAAATTTGAATTGTTACTGTGTCGGAGAAAGTTTTACTGTGTCGGGAGCAACAAAGTAAAACAGCTCATGGAGAACCCTGATCTCGGATGCGGATTTTACCGTTTGATGACCAAGCCTGTAGTATTTTATGCTGTCGACACATATACAGAGGTTTGTCTCGACGCTTGGTGAGATCCTCGTTGATGATCACATGCCTTGTTTCGGGATTCGCTTTTTAACTTTCGTAGCTTTTAACTAGCTTGAATTTCAGATCCACAGAACGCAGTCTTGCTATTATCTGTCTTGGTCCCGATCGCCCGCCTTGATTCGATTGCTCATTTCTTGGTGCCCCTACCCTGTGCGACGTCACGATATCATCTCGGTTGAGGGGAATTCCGGCCTTAGCAGTGACACCCAAGATAAGGTCCGTGGTGTTTTCATTTTCAGGAATTCCTGCAATTCTGACGAGAGGTCTACGACCGTGTTGTTCTAGCTCGTCTAATTGCATTTGTAGGTCATTGTTTGATGTTTCCAGTCTTGTAATTTTTTCATAGAGAGGCTGGACGGCTTTTGCTACTTCTTTCCTGACTAGTTCAGCAATTTCATCCTGAATTGATATCTTTACAGCGGTGGCAATGCGTACAATGTCATCCTCAACAATTACCACTTAGTGTCTCATGGAAGGAATGGGTGGAAATTCCTTGGGATCCAGCTCTTTCAGAAGGGTGGAGGTGGTTATGTGAGGTGGTTCAGACACAGACCCATCCCTCTGTTTTTTAGGTGACCTCATCATGTCCGAAAATGACTTAGACATATCACTTCAGTTCCTCTTTTTGTCCCCTTTCTCGGCCATTGTTTGTACACAGTCTAATATACAAATATGGGGAATTGTGTATTGACAATAATATCAGTGTTACTGAGAAAAGTTTTATCTAGAGCTGTTCTGTACTGTGTTTACCGATAATTGACACGAATAAAGCACATATAAAATGAACTAATACCATGAAATTCGATAAGCGTTTGAAGCGACGGTTGGCGTCGGTAGTCCAGTGGTTAAGGTGCCGGACTCCGAACCGAAAGGTTGTGAGTTCGAATCCTGGCCGCGACAAGCCGACGTTGTGTCCTTGGGAAAGGCACTTTACACGAATTTCCTCACTCCACTCAAAAGTAAAACGAGTACCTGGCTTTAGACAGTGAAAGATATTGTCAGAATGTTAGTGCTCTAGCGCTGATAACGGCAGCTTGCACTGAGAAAGATTCTGGATTGATAAGGTCTGCTTGGGTAATAATGCATTGTAAAGCGCTTTGAGTAGCATTTATGCTAGAAAGGCGCTATATAAATACGATCATTATTTATAATTACGTTGCCAAGAGGTCGTGAGTAGTTATCAACAATATAAATAGTGTCAAAGTTATTTCGAGCTACTCAGGTCTTTATAAGCTTCATCTACAGCGAAGACGTGGGAAAATTCTTGAAGTTTTAGCTTTATTACTTCAAAAGAACGTTTCTAAATGTCGTCAGTAATTCCGTTGTGTTTCCCTGATATTCACAATTTAAAAATTGTCTTATAAGCAGGAAGTATTAAGTAACATTCAGCATTATTAAAATGCATTTTAACCAGTTTTTACATATTTTTCATAGTACTGTATGAAATAAAGAGCAAATTTTCAATGTTGACATACACTTCTGTTTATTATGTTTTGTATCTTAAATTAAATGGTGACATGTACATTTTTACAATAATTGGAATATATAAAGTATATTAAATGAAATTAAATGCAGTTTTTGTACATTGAACCATTAAAATTGTGAGGATGGAAACACCATATTAGGCGGTGGGATATGCTCAAAATTTTCCCAATTATACGTTTCTCCACGGCAATCTTCCACCTTAGGGTAAAATCAATAGTTTCTCCATCTTCTTGAAATGTGATGCTAATGGTGGTATCATTATTGTTACCATTTTAGTGACTACATTCTAAATGTTGATTAAAGATTTTGGACACAGTCCAGTCATATATAGTCATATCCTAAATTACTTGATGTTAAAGGCTATTATTTCACTTGCCATCAATGCCCTAACAAAAAAATACTATAGTTAACTATAGTTAACTATAGTTTACTATAGTTAACTATAGTAAATCAAAGTGTCAAAGTTTTCGTCAAAGTTTTTCAAAGTGTCAAAGTTTTCGCCAAAGTTTTTCAAAGTGTCAAAGTTTTCGCCAAAGTTTTTCAAAGTGTCAAAGTTTTCGCCAAAGTTTTTCAAAGTGTCAAATGTTTCGCCAAAGTTTTTCAAAGTGTCAAAGTTTTCGTCAAAGTTTTTCAAAGTGTCAAAGTTTTCGTCAAAGTTTTTCAAAGTGTCAAAGTTTTCGCCAAAGTTTTTCAAAGTGTCAAAGTTTTCGTCAAAGTTTTTCAAAGTGTCAAAGTTTTCGCCAAAGTTTTTCAAAGTGTCAAAGTTTTCTTCAAAGTTTTTCAAAGTGTCAAAGTTTTCGCCAAAGTTTTTCAAAGTGTCAAAGTTTTCGCCAAAGTTTTTCAAAGTGTCAAAGTTTTCGCCAAAGTTTTTCAAAGTGTCAAAGTTTTCGCCAAAGTTTTTCAAAGTGTCAAAGTTTTCGCCAAAGTTTTTCAAAGTGTCAAAGTTTTCATCAAAGTTTTTCAAAGTATCAAAGTTTTTGTCAAGGTTTTTCAAAGTGTCAAAGTTTTCACCAAAGTTTTTCAAAGTATCAGGATTATCGATAAAGTTTTTCAAAGTATCAAACTTTTCGATAAAGTTTTTCAAAGCATCCCAAGTTTTCGATAAAGTTTTTTAAATTTTCAAAGTTTTCGATAAAGTTTTTCAAGTTTTCGATAAAGTTTTTCAAAGTGTCAAAGTTTCCGATAAAGTTTTTCGAAGTTTTAAGTATCCAAGTTTTCGACAAAGTTTTTCAAAGTATCCAAGTTTTCGATTAAGTTTTACAAAGTATCAGAGACTTCGATAATGTTTTTCAAAGTGTCAAAGTTTTCGATAAAGTTTCTCGAAGAATAAAATTTTTTGATAAAGTTTTTTAAAGTGTCAAAGTTTTCAATAAACTTTTTCAAAGTTTTAAAGCATCCAAGTTTTTGATAAAGTTTTTCGAAGTATCCAAGTTTTCGATTAAGTTTTTTGAAGTTTCCCAAATTTCGATAAAGTTTATTGAAGTATCAAAGTTTTCAAAGTATCAAAGTTTTCGATAAAGTTTTTCAAAGTGTCAAAGTTTTCGCCAAAGTTTTTCAAAGTGTCAAAGTTTTCGCCAAAGTTTTTCAAAGTGTCAAAGTTTTCGCCAAAGTTTTTCAAAGTGTCAAAGTTTTCGTCAAAGTTTTTCAAAGTGTCAGAGTTCTCGCCAAAGTTTTTTAAAGTGTCAAAGTTTTCGCCAAAGTTTTTCAAAGTGTCAAAGTTTTCGCCAAAGTTTTTCAAAGTGTCAAAGTTTTTGCCAAAGTTTTTCAAAGTGTCAAAGTTTTCGCCAAAGTTTTTCAAAGTGTCAAAGTTTTTGCCAAAGTTTTTGCCAAAGTTTTTCAAAGTGTCAAAGTTTTCGCCAAAGTTTTTCAAAGTGTCAAAGTTTTTGCCAAAGTTTTTCAAAGTGTCAAAGTTTTCGCCAAACTTTTTCAAAGTGTCAAAGTTTTCGTCAAAGTTTTTCAAAGTGTCAAAGTTTTCGTCATAGTTTTTTAAAGTGTCAAAGTTATCACTATAGTTAACTATAGTAAACTATAGTTAACTATAGTTAACTATAGTATTTTTTTGTTAGGGTGGAGGCAGGTGTCAAAAGCTGATTTCTGCCAGTAATGTTACATTTATAATGGCATATCATATCAATTTGTTCTCGTCGCCAATATTATATTTTGAAAAGAAAACTCTGCACGGTTGGCGAGTTTACATGAATATTTATTAAGTTATTAAACATGTGCACAAAAATACAAAACCAATACGAACACGAGACACACAATTACGGATAACGCAAATTAAGAGAGGATGTCACGAATCATCAAGCTTCAGATGGAAACTTAAAATTTTAACCTCCTGTTTTCTTATATTGGTTGGAAAGAGTGTTCATTGTACACAACTTTCACGTATATGAAAATGATATTTGACCAACAAAACTATTATTTATCTACCTTCTTACGTGTTGCCATGGAAACCACCATGAGTGAAGGAAAAAAAAGCTTAAATTTTAACTTTTTTGGAAGAATATTTTTACCGAAAGAATACTGATATCACCCAGAACAAACTTTATGCAAACTATTAAAGATATATAGTGTACAAAAAAGTTTCAAAGCAAATGTAAATACCAATGCATCTGTTGCCATGGCAACACAAATACTATATAGTTGAACAAGGTGAAAATTTAAATATTTACCTGTCAATTTAAAACTAATATATATAAAATCTACAACAGGTTCAGCATTTAAATGAATTTTATTCTTGCACAATACATGTTGATCTTCAAGACTAACATAAAAAATTGAGAAGCATTTTTACTACTTTTGTGGGAAAACTGTTCAATTTCATGTTTTAATTCTTTAAAAAATGCTTAAAATCCATTTCCAATATTTTAGGAATATTCTAAATTTCTTTCAAATTGATACAATTGTATGTTTAAAAGCTATCATACTCTTGCATCATTGATAAATATAGTGAAATTTTGGGATAAAAATCCTGTAATGTGCCCATAGCAACCAAATTTACTGCATAGCAACCAAGACATTTTCGAAAAATCATGTCAAAAAGATAGAAGTGAACAGGTTTTCTAAGTATAAATTACCTAAAAAACCTTCTTTTTTTTCTTACAAAAAAATAAAATATACTGAAATTTATACATTGATCATATTCTGTGCATAGCAACCAAATGAGGTCCATAGCAACAGAGCTGAATAGACATTTTGTTATTCATGAATTATCAATAAAACTATTGATGATACTCCAAAAGAATAGTTATGGGAATTCAAATGGATAATCTAAGTGTGCATCCTTAGATGCAATATTTATGTAATTTTGGTCTTTGGTTTTGATCTACCATAGTTATGAATAAAACTAAGAAGCAAATTCAATGACACTGTTCTACTAACTTTATGGAAAGTAGTATGGATGGTGAAAGGTGTCGTAACGAATTAGTGAAATCTCTCTCTCTAATATTTTGCTGAAATTCAATTATAAAGAGAGTGGTTATCTTTAAAATTGATAGGTATCTAATAAAAAGAATTTGATAACAAAAACAATACAGCATATACAAATTGAAAATGGTCTAGCAACCAGAATCAAATCTTAGCAACAGTATAGTGTTAAGACAGAAATTGATCAATTTTTTTCATTTAATAAACTTCATACTCATTTAAAAATTGTTTATACACATTCTTAATAGATAAGTTGATTACATTTTACACCAATAAAATATTTCTAAAAAAATATTCATATTTTCCCTAGCAATATATATCTGACCATAGCAACATTGAGTATGAATGAGCAAATAATGACAAAATTTGTCTCTGTGTTCCCCAGTAAGTAGAAAGTTATAGGCTTTTGAAAGAAATTAAAGTATGCTGGTGTCAGCAGAATCTGAAGCAGTCTTCAATAAAGCATCCAGCAGAAGAGAGCCTTGACCTGGTGCAAGGACATTCACAACCTCTTGAAAAATTTATTTAGCTGATGATATATAATCACTTTTTGTACGGTCAGATGCTTCATTCCAATCTGCTCTGAGTTGCTTCTTTACTGGACTTAGGCCACAACTTTGCAGGAAAGTGTCTAGAGCTTTCCTCATGATATTCATGTTTTCTAGGTAATCACCTCCCTCCTCTTCTTCCTATGTATCTTGACTGCTTGGTAACCAGAGGCTGCCTTGTGAATTAATGGACACTTGCGTATTTATCTACAAAGATAATTTCATTGTAAGACACCAACTTAACCAAAATTGAAAATTTTATACCCTCCTATCAATAGGACATGGTCCTCAAAATGGCACAAAGTTTGTTTGGATTGATACTCTGCTTAAGGAATGACTAATTCTTTTCCATATAACCTGGTTTGGTTAAGCTTACGCTTGGGATTATAAACAAGAGGCCCATGGGCCTTATAGGTCACCTGAGGATTATGCAACAACTTTCCAGGGATTGAATTTGATTCATGTTTTAATCCAGATGCTATGGCATTCACAATTTTGAAATAGGCACCATTGATCATCATAACACACTTAGCAGTTGCTTAGTTTGTTTACTTAATACCCATAGGCAGGGTAGGGGAACAAAAAATGCATTTCAAGTAATCAGTAATATTCAGCATGATCAGTAATGCCCCAATCACACATGAACCCCTGACCCTTAGGCCAAAATCCACACATTGCAAAAATTTTTGAAAAGGCACCCTTGCTTTTCAAAAATATTTGATAAATACCAAAGAGCAGTTTTCAAACAATTCATCTAGTTTCAGTATATAAGTACACCCCCCTCCTTTATGGTATCCCTGACCCTGGGCTTTGAAATTTACAATTCTGGAAGATTAGGACCCTTGCTCATCATAACTACATAGGTAGTTCATCTGCTTAATACCAAGGAGCAGAGAAGAAAACTTTCAAAGATTTAGTGTATTTTCACTGTATAATCAACAGAGCCCCACCCTAACACCAGAACCCCTGACCCTGGGGCCATAAAATTCACAATTTTGGTAGAGGCACTCTTGCTCATCATAACTATGCAATTATTAAGTTATTTTAAGACCCAGAAACAGAGAAGAAGATTTTCAAAGAATTCATGTATTTTCACTTTATAATCTATAGAGCCCCCCCCCAACACCAGAACCCCTGACCCTGGGGCCATAAAATTCATAATTTTGGTAGAGGCACTCTTGCTCATCATAACTATGCACTTAGTTAGTTTATTTATTACCCAGGAACAGAAAAGAAGATTTTCAAAGAATTTATGTATTTTCACTATATAATCTATAGAGCCCCACCCTAACACCAGAACCCCTGACCCTGGGGACATAGAATTCTTAATTTTGGTAGAAGCACTCTTGCTCATCATAACTATGCACTTAGTTACTAAATTCAATACCCAGGACCAGAGAAGAAGATTTTCAAAGAATTCATGTATTTTCACTATATAATCTAAAGAGCCCCCCCCCCCCCCCCCTTAACACCAGAACCCCTGACCCTGGGGCCATAAAATTCACAATTTTGGTAGAGGCACTCTTGCTCATCATAACTATGCATTTATTTAGCTTATTAAATACCCAGGAGCAGAGAAGAAGATTTTCAAAGAATTCATGTATTTTCACTATATAATCTATAGAGACCCCCCCCTAACACCAGAACCCCTGACCCTTGGACCATAAAATTCACAATTTTGGTAGAGGCACTCTTGCTCATCATAACTATGCACTTAGTTAGTTTATTCAATACCCAGGAGCAGAGAAGATTTTCAAAGAATTTATGTATTTTCACTATATACTTATTTAGCCCCACCCTAACAACAGAACCCCTGACCCCGGGGCCATGAATTTCACAATTTTGGTAGAGGACTCAATGCTGATTACAATCATGCAAACAGTTTGACTGCTTGATGTCCAGGGATAAAGAAGAAGATTTTTAAAGAATTCATGTATTTTCACTATATAATATATAGAGCCCCACCCTAACACCAGAAACCCTGACCCTGGGGACATCGAATTCTTAATTTTGGTAGCAGCACTCTTGCTCATCATAACTATGCACTTAGTTACTTAATTCAATACCCAGGAGTAGAGAAGAAGATTTTTAAAGAATTCACGTATTTTCACTATATAATCTAAAGATCCCCCCTAACACCAGAACCCCTGACCCTGGGGCCATAAATTTCACAATTTTGGTAGAGGCACTCTTGCTCATCATAACTATGCATTTATTTAGTTTATTTAATACCGAGGAGCAGAGAGGAAGATTTTCAAAGAATTCATGTATTTTCACTCTAAAATCTATAGAGCCCCCCCCCTCACACCAGAACCCCTGACCCTGGGGTCATAAAATTCACAATTTTGGTAGAGGCACTCTTGCTCATCATAACTATGCACTTAGTTAGTTTATTTAATACCCAGGAGCAGAAAAGAAGATTTTCAAAGAATTTATGTATTTTCACTATATAATCTATAGAGCCCCACCATAACACCAGAGCCCCTGACCCTGGGGCCATAAAATTCACAATTTTGGTAGAGGCACTCTTGCTCATCATAACTTTGCACTTAGTTTATTTAATACCCAGGAGCAGAAAAGAAGATTTTCAAAGAATTCATGTATTTTCACTATATAATCTATAGAGCCCCACCCTAACACCAGAACCCCTGACCCTGGGGCCATAAAATTCACAATTTTGGTAGAGGCACTCTTGCTCATCATAACTATGCACTTAGTTAGTTAATTCAATACCCAGGAGCAGAAAAGAAGATTTTCAAAGAATTCATGAAATTTCACTATATACTTATTTAGCCCCACCCTAACAACAGAACCCCTGACCCCGGGGCCATGAATTTCACAATTTTGGTTGAGGACTCAGTGCTGATTACAATCATGCAAACAGTTTGACTGCTTGATGACCAGGAGTAAAGAAGAAGATTTTTAAAGATTGCACTAATTCTAGTGGTTTTTGCCCCAACCCCCAGGTCCCAGGGGGGCAGGGCCCATGAAATTCACAATTTTTGTTCCCCTTCACCCATAGATGCTATATGTCAAATTTGGTTGAAATTGGTTCAGTGGTTTCAGAGAAGAAGCTGAAAATGTTCAAATGTTAACGCACGACGCACGACGACGGACGAAAAGTGATAGCAATAGGTCACCTGAGTTTACTCAGGTGACCTAAAAAGTGTAAACTGACCAAAACTAGGCTATACCCGAATAATTTGACCAAGAAGGCATTCCTGATAATTTAATTTTAGAATAAACAAATTTGGATGTAAAATTGTGCTGTTTTTATGAGTTCAAATTTGTTGCTCAATAATACAACCATAGTAACGGAAGTGATGGGAAACAAGGGGAGGTAATAACTGATACAGAGAACTAGCAGCAATGATGTTTGTTTACATGTGGTAAGATCGAGTTACTTTTTGAGTCTAAAGGTACACTTATTAAATCTGGAATTTTCCATGAATCCCGAGGACTGAAAATGACGGGATAGCATAGATACAGATCAGTTAGCTGGTCGTCAAGGGGGTGTGCCCTCATACTAAACCAGATTATACAGAATAATTTGTGTTCCTTTTTGGAAATCAACCAATGAGAAGGGAGAATACAAACATATTTAAATTATTTATGTATAGTGATAAAATAATGTGGAATTACTTAAGTACTTTTGGTAATAAGCTTGGACAGATATGTTATGTTATCTTACCTTGAATGATTTTAAAATTCATTTTGTTGTAAATGTTGTGAAAAATTTATTATACATGTGTGTTTAAATAACATTTAAAACATAAGGCCAAGGGACCACATCGCTCATCTGAGCAATTGGATTGATTGATTGTATATTGTTTAACGTCCCTCTCAAGAATTTTTCACTCATATGGAGACGTCACCGTATGCCGGTAAAGGGCTTCAAATTTTGACCTTTACTCGGCACTCAGGGCCACTGAGCAATGAGGGATCTTTATTGTGCCAACACCTGCCAGTGACATGGGGCCTCGGTTTTTAAGGTCTCATCCGAAGGACCCACAACTTTCACTTCAAAGTGCCCAGCACATGGCTAAGGAACAGTTGCTACCAATTTTAATGACTAGGTCACTTATTATGAAAGGTAAGGTCAATGTCAAAGGAAAGGTCATAGTCAAAAAATGTTGATGCAGTTGCAAAGACCTCATCAATACCTATCAGCATATGAAGTTTGATGAAAATATCTTGGATAGTTTTTTTGAAACAAAGCTTTGCACTGAGGTAAACACAAAGTGTGACGGAAGGACAGATGGCATGACGGAAAGATGGAAGGGAAGAAGGATGGAAGACAGACATGACAAACACTATATGGCCTGGCCATATTCATAAAGGGGCATAAAAATATAACCCCCCCCTCAATATTTAAAATTAGAAAGTATCAAAGTAAAGCAATAGGTCACTTAAAATTCTAGGGTAAAACAATTAATTAAAATTGATCAATGTCAGACCTCAATATCATTGAGCTTAATTTACTTCTTAGACAGTACCAGTATACTAGATTTGAAAGTTCTCAATATAATGAGCTAACAAGGGCTTCCAATATCTAGTGTCCATATTTTATGACCCTTGATTTCTGATCTTTTCACTCATGGTTCAAAAGTTATGGTGGAAATTCGAAAAAGCTATTTTTAGCATATTGGTTACATTTTAATTTATGTCATAAGGTCATTGATCTTGGTGTCATTTGAAAGAACTTAACTAGTGTAGTATGCTTACCAAATATGAAGTCATGTATGATTATCTCCTATGGTTAAAAAAGTATTTGTGAAAGTTTGAAAAAGTTATTTTAAGCATATAGGTCACAATCAAGGTTACAAGGTCATTCACCTTTAAGTCATTCGACAGAACTTAATTAGTGGAGTGTTCAAACCAATGAGGTCTCTGTTTATCATGGTTCAAAAGTTATGACAAATGATAAAGTTGACAACAGACAGAAAAACGGACATACAGATAAACAGACAGACAGACAGACAGGACAAAAACAATATACACCCCAGATCTATCAATCCAACAAAAAATTCTGCTTATATGGTAAAACCTATTAGGAATACCCTAGCTATCGTACATTATTTGCGTAGGACTTTAAATTTCTAAACTGAATCAAATAATCCTTTACTGACCTTTTCAATTCCTAAAAGCATTTTGTTTAAAATTGTTACACTACATTTAAAACTTTCCTACATAAGATATGCAAAAAGTTTAAAAAATTCAAGAAGTTCCTATTATCCCACTTAACTTATCTGTATTTCTCAAAATACTAAGAACCATCTCAAAATTCATGATAAATGATCAATTTGTAGAGCATTCTCTACAATGAGACCTTAACATGTAATTTATATATGTTTTATAAACAGGCACGTCGCAATAGGGGGACCAGAGGGGGGGGGCTGTCCCTTTTTTTCTAAACATAAATTTCAGCATTGAAAATGTTCACTGAAACGCCGGTTGGGTCCCCTCCGGCTCCCCCCTCTTTTTGTAAAGTGAAATAATTGCGTGAATAAAATTTGGTACTGACAGAAATTGACCTCTAACCCCTCCTCCCTCCTTATTGTCTTATTTAGAAAATAAATATTCTTAAAACAACAACAACAAAAAAAAAAGAAACAGAAACATTTTTTTTTTTGTTAAATTTTCATCTTTAAACAAAAATTGGTGGTTCTGCTTGAAATCAAGTTTTTATATGACAAAGACCCAAAATAGTACAAAATTTTAGCATATAAACAAGAAATCCAACACTACTTATAAAAATCATGTATAGGGTGTCACAATCCAAGGCACTAGGGGACCAGGCACTGGAGGATATTATATACATGTAACTTTTGGCAAAAAATTGAAATTGACTTCTGAATGTAAAAAAAAAACAACTAAAAAGAGATTTCCTTAAAAATATCAAATAGAAACTACGAGTATTTGAAGTATCAAAGAATCCATATGCGACAAGCTTACTAACACAAATTCTGAGAAAATTCGGTCATTTCTTGATATACTACACTGAATGGATATGCACAGGATATTATGTTGTGTTATATCCCATACACTTTTACCTACAGGAGTCCATGTATTCTTTTTAAAGCTCATATTATCATTACCATGATTAGCCTAAGTATGGCATTAAAGCCGCTTAACCCGAAACAAGCGCATATTATCTTACACAATAAAAGTACGTCATTACGTAGATAATATATAAAAATAAATTATAAGATTAATTTAATAGTTTATTACAAAAATCCTTACATGGAAAACGCAGATCAAAAACCTTATTGACAAACAGTAGTTCCTGACGGAAGTTAAGATCTGTTATGAAGTAAATTTTGAAAATAATAGGTTTATCGGATATATCTAATAATGATGGTAATTCAAACCCGAGTATTTTTTTTCTCTATTATTAGAAGCCCTAGTCATAATACACCTTTTCAAAATTAAGAAATTAATGGAATATAATCTATAGTAATTTTGATATTAATATACATATTTAAAGAATAAAGGAAAATCAGATGTTTTAAATGATTTTTAAAGGAGATAAAATATTGTCCGTGTAGAAGGTAATAAATGATCTTTGTTGTGAAAAAAATGATCGGGTGTGTTCTTCTTGAGATAAACATGTAAGCGATAAATTTAATTTTTCGAAGGTAATTTTACGCTATATCAACAATGATCAACAAAGGATTATTTTTTGTCTGACCTAACAAAAATTATTTTTTTAACTTTTGAATTTTGATATCTTTTAAAAGAAAAGGACTTAGGGGTTATAATTTGACAAAAGCTGAAACAATTTATGGACAATTATTTTTCAAGAAGAAAATCGAATATGTATTTTTAGCGATTAGAATCGGACCAAGCGGCTTTAACGTTAGACTTTACCAAGTGTTTGCGTTGGTCGTCTGCAGACAAATTACGTTCCCTAAATTTTTAATTACTGTTTTTTATGATATGAATTTAGATCTTAAACCTGTATACTTAAGTTCTACTTACATTACTAGTCTGCTTCCCAGTCAGCGCAAGCTCTGATCCACTGTAGCCCCGTTGTTACAAACTCAACACAGAGCTCATCAGCCAAGATTGCCGCCATATGCATATATTGTTTACACAAAAGATTCAGCCAAGGGAAGTAACTCTTAGAATTTTTCAAGCGCTTTTAGTGAGGTAAACGTTCCGAAAATTTGCTCATAAAAATTATCTGCAACAAATGCTTCTCATTTTTTTTGCCGAATCTTTGTAGAAAATGAAGTGTTTGTTTATTTTTTAATACCAGATTGAGATAATCTTGTTGTAGATTAAAGAATTTAATTTTTATTTTGGCTTAATTATTTAAGACAAAGCTAGCATAATAGAGGCATAAAAATATTTTTTTTAATTTCTAACCAGTGATGTTTAGTGGTAAAAATATAAGAATTAGTTTCTATGCTTATGTGTTTTAATTTTGATTTAATAATATGTGACACCTATGTATCTACAAATGCAAAATGTAGTAAATATACGTTCACCGATATGGTTGCACACTTTGGGATGTTTGGTCTTGGTTTCCATGGCAACGGCTCACAAATGCCACATGTTTTATAGCAAAATGTTTTCAGCGCATCCCAAATGTTTCACTATCAATGCCATTTAAAAAATAAAATTTTTCAAGTTTCCATGAAATATATAGAAGAAGCTTGATGGTTCGTGACATTCTCTCTTAACAATATCGAGTATTTTTGACCATAGACTGAATAACAGGATATTACAGATCATCTTCAAGATATCGTATCACCAATCCAAACTGCTCTTTATAAGACACACCAGAGACTTCGTCAGCTTGAATTCCGAAAAAGTCATTGTACTTTTGATGTTTCATTTTATTGAAGATCTCAAGCTGCAAATATATTTTATCTAAATATAAGAGTTCGTTTTGTGTACTTTTGAATGAATATTTGAAAATCATCGCACATGGTTAAAGATGCTCCCTAAGTTCATATAAGTGACAAAAAATCTTCAATAGTTTTTTTTTCCAAATTCCCCATATTTAAATTTTCGTCACATGTATCAACGTCACTATTGGAACGCAGTGGAATACCTTGCCGACAACATATTTCCCACAATCTAAATAATTTTTTCTCACTTTCTCTATCTTATCCTTAAAATTCAGATTAACAGTTGATGAGAGAAATTAATATTACAGGCTCTGTATCTTCATTTATTGCACTACCAGTATATATATTTGGTATGTAATGTTAACTTATGTTTATTAATCAATAACGTGTAATACCTTTCGAATGATACACTTTCAATGAATCCATCGAAGGCGTCGGGTTCATGTGATTCCAATTGTGTGTAAGTCTGAAATAATAAAAAAAAAGAAGATTTAAAAAAATTAGAGTTTCTCATTACCTGAATTGAAATTATAGTTTTTTTCAAAGCACCCATAATACATTGTATTTCCATTACGGACATCTTTAAAATTTAAGGCACGGTTAGTCAGCGCATTATGTGACAGAATAAGTTACGTAAGGAAAAGTATACTGTACTCTAATAATAAACAATAAATATTGTATAAAAATTACATTGAACATTTAAACAAACAGATAAGTACACTATAACAATAAAAAATCCGTTAAAAAGAATTTTATAAGTTCCAATTCCACAATTTTTCTCCTGTCTTTGCAAGATTTTGCAAGTTGCTTGGAATGAGAGCTTGGGAACAACTAAAAACTAAAACATCCTTAATCGCTTTGTAATCCGTTGTATTGATTCAAACAAATGGGTCAGTATGGTGTCGACAGTGTTCTACCCCCGAAGCACTGGGCACACAACTTCCACACGCATCAATCGAAGAAATTTAAAAATTTCACTATCAGCACAGTCCACTCCATCTTGCAGGTGCAAAATTCCGCCTCAAACGGATCAGGTCCCGCCCTCGTGACAGTGAAGGTGAAGATGGTTTCTTTTGATCTATACATTTCCTTGAAAACAACGTTTTGTAAAATCGCTGGTGTGACATTTTTGACAGAACTATTTTCTTGACAGTTTAAAAAAAGTTGTATTTGATAAAATTACGATTTTTTTCTTCAATGAAATACGTATAGAAAAAAAATAAATTTATCTTCACTAGATGCGACCTACATTTTCTAGATGAGTGATCAGGTTAAAGATTTTGGAGCAGGTCCATTTCCAAGTAAGTGTTAGCCCTACCTGAACCGAACATGCATGAACGATGCATCTAGGGATGGAAAACATCAGACTTGCTTCTGATGCTGGATATGACCCACATTTTCCAGTAAGGTGACCAGGTAAAAGTTAATGGAGCAACCCACTCTCTCGTAGTGTTCTAGCATCATGTGTTGCACCTTGTCATGTGGATACAAGATCTAAATTCTTTGATGAGCATCTGAAACAGTCTGAACATTCATACTGTTGTAATTTTTCCGGTTGACAAACTCTACTTCATGCTCACTAATTGCAATAATTCTAACATGGGTAGCCCCTATCGCCCCTGGAAATTTAGTTACCCCAAAAAAATCTGCCTGGTGCTACCTGATAGTCTCTGCTTGCATTGGAAAAGAAATGAATCGTTTCACAATGTGTGGCTGTACAAGAACAGTTGTTACTTTTTGAATAATCTTGGAAACGTAGACTGATGCAGTTCAAAATTTTCACCGCTGCATAACTGTATTTTGTCAGTCATATCTTTAAAGTTACCATAACTTGTACATGTGCTGGCACACTATAATTTCTACCAGTCGAAGACGTAATGTCTTCTCTGATTAAATCTGTAACGAATTCATTTCCTTCATGAGTAAATCTATGTCTTGCCAGTAGCTCAGTAGCTGTTAGTGTACATAATGGATCCATTCAAGGTTGAAGTGTCCTCTTCTTTCGCGCAACTTAAACGCAAGCCATATTGAATCAATGTCTTGAACAATATGCGGAGTATAGGACAGATTTTGCAGTTTCTCCACCGGAAAGTGGTGGCGTCTCAATATGGGGTGAAAAAATTCTCAACAGGGACGTTAAACACTGTACAATCAATCAATCTGGGTATTAAATAAACCAAGTACGTACGTACGTACATAGTTACATGTATGATGAGCAAAAATGCTTTTTCCAGATTTTTAAACTTTATTGCCCAAGGGTCAGGGGTTCTGGTGTTAGTTCGGGGCTTTATTGGTTATTTAGTGAAAATGCATAAATATTTATATACTTTCATTTCCAATTGTTTTCTCTATGACAAACACTACAAAAGTGTATCTTGTTTATTTCATGATAATCCCCTGTGGTATGTATATTTCTCTATTACTGAAAGGTCAGGTGTCAACCTGCATGTATATCACTGGCGTATAAATATACTCAAGAAAAATAGATGTTTTAATTGTTTACTAAGTAATTTGATATGATATATATATATTTTAACAAACAACGAGTTGGATAAAAATCATATCAAACTACAAACCATGGGAGATTCTTTTTATCACATATTTTGTTCACTTTAAATGTGTATTTTGTCGTTATTTCTAATTCAAAGTTCCTTTTCGGTTACCTCAGACCAAATAACGTAATAAATAAAATTACGCTGTATGAAATAGTTCGTACAAATATAAAAGAAAGAAAATATTTCAGCGCTTATTTTTTTAAATTCATGAATAAATTTTTGTTAAAATAGATCAAATAAAGTGAAATTTGACAAATTAAGTTATTTTCTCCATCATACACATGTATTTGATTATTTACATTACTTCACGCGGCGTAGGAGTACATAGTGTTGATACGAAAACGATATCACATGAGCTATATCAACGGGATAAAGGGGGAAATATGTGATAAATATTTTTTAACAAACAAAAGAAATATAAAATTATCTATGGCTCGAAAGCAAGTCACTAGTGCAACGCTGTCCACTATCACCGAGGCCTCGCGAGTCCGAGAACACCACTTCCGTAACAGCCACGTGGAGAAATTGACATTGCCACATGGATCTGCACGTACTCCATCATCTGATAGAGACATCGTCCCTTAGTAATTACCATCCGACTTCTTAAGCAACTCAACTTCGCAAGTGAGTTAAGGCTAAATATGGATATTTCTATGCAAATGAGCTAATAAAAATTCATAATTTATATATTTTATGTACAGAGAAGATTCAAATTTATTTTCTTATACATACTTAGTACCCACAGTTTATTATTGCAAGTGCACATTATGACGTCATATTATGACGTCATTGTTCTTTTCCATTCATAGTATTAAATTACATCAATAAAATCACGTCGGCGCAAGGGCATATCCTATCTAATTTAAAATAAATAATGTATAACATTAACCCCTTCACTTCCGTACCGGTCAAATTGACCGAAGGCGCGTTAAAACATGACTTCGCGAAAATAAGATTTCCGTATCTATTTTATGGTAGCATGAAGGTATATAAACTATATATCATCTTTTTGGAAATTTCCTCTTCTTTTAAAATATCTAAAAAGATTGTATCTTGATTGCCAGTATTTAATAGATTTTACGTTGTAAAGACAAACGATACTTTTTTGAAAATGGCGTAATTTTCCAAAGCGATTACCGATTTTTCAGACGATTGACAATTTTTTTCCTGATTAACTTTATAAGAAAGCATTGTAAATTCTTAAAGCATATTTTCTCTACTTTTAAAATATGTAAAAATTATTGTTATTACTTTAAGGTATATTTTAAAAACAAGAATTTTCTTGCACTTATGTGTTTTTTCTCGATTTTATTCGTAATATTTAAACAAAGCTCAGTTTTACGTTTATTTCTGTGTTGAAATAGGGAAAACAAAATAAAGCTGGTAAAAGTAGGGGAAATTTCCTTTCCAACAAGCCCTGAAAGGCCTTCTTACGCTCAGTACTTTCTTAATTACGATAATTTGAATTTGTGACCTTCGCATAGTTTTTATGGAAAAATCGGTCAATATTTACATGTAACGTCAAGGTCGATATTGTTGCGTCTTACTCGAAACAACAAATTCTTTTATAAGACTTTTTTGACCATTTAAATATATTTTTACTGAAATAAATGCATATATAATACAAAAAAAAAATAGATTTCAAAAAACAAATATATACTTTCGTTTGCCTTTTGTGAATTAAGTGAATGTTGATTTATTCATCTACATGTAGGCCCTAATGATGTATATTTCATGAAGTGATATACAATATTGATAAAAAATGTAGATTTCCAAAATGTCGATCTTTACTAAAAAAAAATAATAAATCAGATTTTTAATATTCTAGCTTTGAATCTTGTTATACTGTATACTTATTAATTTGCAATTTAATTAGATCTATATTTAACAATACAAAAACTCGCATTTATAAATAAATACGACTCATCACTGTATGAGTTGATTCGAATTGAAATAAACACGTGTTTTCGCTGTGGTAGCTGCATGTAAACAAAAACATCCGAAATCTGAACGTCAATTTTCATGATTATTTCACGACGAAGATCCTCACACCAATGAATCAAATAATACGGACATGCCTTTGGTATTAGCAGGTGAGAATACGTATATATTGACTTAAAGGTTTAAGTTTAAAACGCATTAATTTACGTTCAAAAGAATACTAAATGTACACATGTACTAGATCTTTATGTTTCAGTGTGCGTGTTTCGTATCGTTCAGCCAATTTTGCATTGTTTTTTAACTTTGATGCTTTTGACAATCACTCGTAAGTTCAAAGTAAAATCAAAGTTGTCATAATAATGGATAGTTGTTTTCAGTATCTATGTACCAGTTATTCTCTTTAGAGAAGTGGACAGGCTTTCGCCTACATCCATATACATTCGTGGATGTAGGCGAAAGCCTGTCCACTTCTCTAAAGAGAATATGTACCAGTGTGTACATGTACCACTTTCACATTGAAATTTTAGGGTGCTTTCACCATACGCAACAAGACTTTTATCTGTGAATACCCCACTTTCTAAGCCCACCGTGAACTACGAAGGTCATTTAATATGTAAGGACACCAATGAACAGGTAAATTTTTGTTTTGGTATTGAAAATTTCTGGATTTCTAAAATTTCAAAAAATAAAGTTTCATGATATCGCATTCATACAATTTTATAAATATTTGATATATTTTGAAAAATAAGTGTTTAAAACACATAATACTTATAATGCTTGATTATTCATACAGACACATTATTCAAACATGTAATAGCTATCTGAATGAATGCCGAGATATGGAACAAGCTGTTTTTATAGACTGCTGTTGTATTTCCAATCTGCATAAAGTATGTGGTTAGAATTTTAATTTTCTCAATTTTTTATGGAAGGGAATTACCGCCAAAATTCTATGTATCTTGCTTTTATTCTTATTCTGCCTACTTCTTTGTGCTTTGTTATTATTGTAATTATATGTCACTTTATTGTTTTCGTATTCGTCTTTATTACATTACACTTGAGATTTTATCTTTCTTTATTTTGTCCTTACTTCTATGTTGCTTTATTCTTGTGAATACATTCTACTTTCTTTTAATTTGATACTGTTTCTAAAATAAACGATCTTGATTATCTCGATTACGAACGTAAATTCAATCATGTAAAAAATGCCACCTAGCGTTATAATGCGGCACTAAATTCAATGAAGACGAATGCAAGTTGTCCGAATTTAGTGCCGCATTATAACGCTAGGTGGCAGGGTGTTCGCTATACGAGTGTTGGTAAAATAGGTAAGCAAACCCGGGCCGAAGTTATTAAAGATTTTTCAAATTTCTGCCTTAATACTTTATCAATCGAAATTAAATTTTCAAATGATGTTTGTTAAAGGTTCAGGTATGTACCCGATAATGCCATTTCCTTGGAGGATGGTAAGATTTTCCCTGGAAGACTGACTACATAGTGATGCTTCCTTCGGAAGACTATACAATGACACTCCCCCCGGGGAAGTTTTAATATATAGCTAGTCTTCCGTGGGAAATCTAGCTGTATATAGCAATTCGTCCCCCTTCATAGCAACCCCTCCCCCGAATATATTTTTTTAATCGTAAAACAATGTTTATATGCTTACGTTTTCAGTTTTTGAAGAAAAGTTATCCGTCCTATATGAATAAATGTTTCAATTAAACCATTTTAATAGTGGTTAATAATTAAATCAGTTTAACCATTTAGTTTGACATAGATAATCTTCACGAGAACAAATGGATAATGAATCCCCCCCGGTCCCGTGGATGCCCCTCCCTCGGGTGCAATCGCCCGCGTGGCACTGTGGTTACGGCGTCTGCCCCCCCCCCCCCGGTTCCGACGCCTATGCAATGTGGTCAATTAATATATTAATAGTCATGTACTTAGTGGCATATGTACATATGAGTAATATTTGGTACTGAAAACAAGTTGACGACCCCCAACCCCAACCGCCCCCCCCCCCCCCTTCACCACCACCAAATACAGAATTTTCAAGTTTTAAGATTTTTTTAAAACTCTACTGGCTGAAGTAAAATACGTTGCGTTCTAAAGATATTTTTTCTTTATTAAAATGTGCTATTTCAATGTAAAATATTAATTCATAAAAAAGACTGGGGAGTTTCTAGTATGCCTAAGGTGTTCCCTGGTTCCGACTTTGCTTACCCATAACACTCCTCACTCCTTTGCAAAGCCCCGTCCCTAGAATCACACGCATGAGCAATTGCTATCTGTCGTGAAATAAAGTTTAGTTCAGTGGAACCAGTGACGGATTTAAGAAGGGGGCGCACCCGGCGGCGCCCCCCCCCCCCTTAAAATTGTCAAAGTAAACATAAATCACAGTTTCGTGTAGAAAATGTAAATATGCCTACTTGGTAGACCTCATTTTTACTCTATAAAATCTCTAGAACCCAGGAGCTTCCGGGGGCTTCGCCTCGCGAGCCCCCACCAGGGCTTTGCCCTTGACCCACTGGGGGCCTCAAGGCGGCCCCCAGACCCCTTGCCTACTTTTGGCACCCCATCTAACTTCATTTCCTAGATCCACGCCTGGGAACGTCCTGAAAAACAACTCAATTTATAAATTTATAAAGGGGTATCTAGTATCAAAATATTTAACATTTTTATGTCAATTAAACTGTTATACTGGAATTCAATTATCCAACAGAGTGATATTTTTCAGGCGAGAGAACAGTGACGTAGCATCGATTTTGAAAATTCAAGCTTTCCGCCGAAAACAACTTGACAAGCAAAAAAAAAAAAAAAAAAAAAAGGGGGAATTTCCAAACTTGAAAATACATAGATGTCGATCGGAACCGGGGAGAGGGCTTAGCCCCCTCTTTTTCCCAAAGTTAAACTTAGTATAGACATTGAACATTACTACGTAGGTTTAGCCCCCCCCCCACTTTCCATGGACACGATGCAGTATAGGTTTAAAATGTGGGCAGTGGTGGTGTTTAAAAAAAAAAAAATTGGCACTGTAATTTGACCCTCCATCACCACCACACCCACACGAAATATGATTTTTGTGTTTGGACAGTTGACATTTTTTTTTTTTGCTTGTCATATTTATTTTTTTTTTTGAAGGTCTAAAAAATATTTCTTACGCTTAGCCCCCCCTCCTACCCCCCCCCCCCGGCCCAATCTTTCACTTTGCTTCCGACGCCAATGAAATCATATTAAGGGGCGGGGTGGGTTTTGGGTTAGATTCAACTTCTTCTACAGTATCAAATTTAAATGTACTATACTACATTAACCTTATTTGACCCTTACGCTTACAAAAAGTGGGTCGGACTTTTAATGAACATATTCAGTAAAGTACCGGTATGTAAAGTTATGTCTGAAAAAAAGAGGCCGCTATTCCTGTGCGCCCAGAGCAAATAAATATAATATTGAGTTTCCATCATAGGATCGGGTGATCGGATTCGGCCTTCAGATATTCGATTGATAAAGTATTAAGGCAGAAAATTGAAAAATCTTAAATAACCCCGGCCCGGGTTTGCTGACCTAGTTTTACCAACACTCATAGCGAACACCCCTGCCACCTAGCGTTATAATGCGGCACTAAATTTTGACAACTTGTATTCGTCTTCATTGAATATGCTTCATTCTTTGTGTGATTGAATTTACGTTTGTAATTGAGATAATCATTAAAGAAACTGTATAAATTTAAAAGGAAGTAAAATGAATTAAAAAGAATAAAGCAACATAGAAGTAAGGGCAAAATGAAGAAGGATAAAAGTCAAAGTGAAATGTAATAAAGACGAATACGAAAACAATAAAGTGACATATAATTACAATAATAACAAGGCATAAAGAAGTAGGCAGAATAAGAATAAAAGCAAGATACATAGACTTTTGGCGGTAATTCCCTTCCATAATTTTTCAGACACTTTCCAATTATGGTACATCATATACATGGGTGTTGAAACTCACTGGATGGTTTATCAACACTCCCATGCTCAGAAACAGCCTTGCCCCAGAAATTTTGCCCTGAAGTAACATTGCAGTCTTTTGTCTCCTTTCTTTTTACAACCCTAGCAGCCATGCAGGTATGAAATCTATGAAAGCCATGAAGGGACATAGAATTTTTTAAATTTATAAAAGTAAACCGAGTTCTTGATTTATACAATCCCTTCTCTCAGATTAACAATCTGTTATAACAAATTGCCAATTCATTCTCAAAGATTATCAATTCGTTCCCCCAAATTACACAATCCGTTATCTCAGACTGTATAATCCATTCTCTTAGTTTAAATGATTCATTCCCTCGGAATGTAAACCCTTCCCATGATTTCGTTTAAATTATTTATCTGCATATCGGATATGGTAATACATGTTTAAAAAATAGAATATTGTAGTATTTTACATCTTAACTTTTATTACATATTACGGTTCAAAATGAGAAAAATACATGAATATTTTCAAATCCATGTGCTAGTATGGATATTTGTACAACAAAAAATCTTAGAGGTTGTTGTGTTACTTGTATATTAGAATAATTGAAAGTCCTAGATTGTAAAAGTGAATATGGGTCCTGTGTAATTATAATATCTCTAAAATAAATATACGTTGAATTAGTTATGAAAGAGGTTGGAAACAACCGGTTGCTGAAACAAAATAAATAGAATGCACTTATTGATTAAAATGGTTGGATGTATCTGTACATATATGTAATGAAATTCAAGAACACAGATTTCGAAAATCATAAGACTGACGTTGTAACAAATTGTTGAATTATCAATCTATGAAAACAAATTGCCGGTATGTAATTCGAGATCTCAAATCATGAATCAAGGGGGGAGAATTAATAATCCTTAAGATTGGATTGTGTAATTCGAGATCTCATATTATAAATCGAGGGAACAATTTAGTACCGGTAATCCGTGGGATTGGATAGTCTAATTCGATTCAATATCATTTTTTACTTTTTTGAAAAATTTACGTGTCCCTTCCTGGCTTTCGTAGCAATCTAATGCCAGATTTTTTTTACATGTTGCGATAGCGTAAACAGAGGTCTGGCTTTAGTCAGATTGCCATATATTCTATTTGTTTTAGTTTCAGTAATTTTACCATGATGGTTTACTACAAGGTTGTTGAATTATCAGTCCTGATACATTGACTTAACAATATCATTTACCTAATTGGATCACATAATAAATACAATTTTAATTTTAAAAGGAAAATCAAATAAATGTAGTAATTTTAGCATTCTTAATTTTATTTATAAATATAAATTTATATACACAATGACATGTATCTGTTTCAAAATACTTAAATCTTTTACAGGATAAAAGCTGATCACTTGTACTTGACAGCAAATAATTATGTCTTGGACAAGTAAAGAATTTCCTCCAGTCTTACAGAGAAATGACAGTGGATAAAAGAATGGTGGACACAAAGTAAAAGTGTTCTTCAACATTTTGTTGAAGATTTCAGTCTGATTTGGAATTCATCTTGCAATATTTCTGGATTTGTATATAAGCATCAAATTTTCAACTTATTGACTAAACAGTTTTGCGTTAAATATTGTCAATGCTATCTATTATTATTATTTCCCTCCAAGATAACATGTCAAGTCTTTATTGTACCCCTCAAGCTCTGTTATACCAGAAAAATCTTTGAATGACATCATTTAGTTTTTTTTTCCTGTTAGATTAAATCCATGAAAATAAAGATTATTTTTAATGCATCAAGAGAATGGATTTCTTGTCTAACAAAAAGATAGTATACATGTTTTGCTAGGGTTTTGTAAGAAGCAGACCTGAATTCTTTGTTGCAAATTTTGTTGTTCGCCATTTTTATTACATCAACTACTAGATGATTTATCCATGTTTGAAGCATTTCAAAATTGATATTTACTTATAGTTTAAAGCAGAATTCTGTACTGATATGACCTTGACCCCCTGAAGAACAAGAGTGTCAAGGTCAATTTTTAATACAAAAATGTTCTTTCATCTTTATGGCCCATATCTTACAAACAATATCATGAAATATACAAAAAGTGTCTAGAATGTGTCCAGAATGTGAAATAACAAACATGTATATAGCCAAAAACTTTAAAATGATGTTGCTTAGCAACCACTCAAAGGTCATTAAACAGATATTTGAACTAAAATGATGCATGGATATTGCAGTTCTGATCCCTTCTTGAGAGTATATTCAGAATTTTTCATTTCAGCATCCATTGTGTAAAATTATGGCAAGAATATTGAAAAGTGTTGAAAAAAATTGATGAAACTTTTGCACTTATTTGACCTTTGACCTCCAAATAATAGTTCTAATGAGGTCAAACTTTAAGACAATTTATCTGTTTTATGTCCCTTGTAATTTGATGACCTCATATCTAACTTTTATATGTGCTGGGATGCATAAATGTGTCTAGGATGAGTAAAAAATGAAAATTTCTGCCCGAAAATTAAAGAATTCTGCGTTGCTTAGCAACCCCTTTTAAGTAATTATATGCAGAATTGAAAAAAAAGTTTATGTGTTTCATGTAGTACAGTATAATGCTCTTTTGTGGGTATATCCCAAATTTCCTATTTCAACATACATCATACTTAATATTTAGCATAAAGATGAAAAAGTATCAAAAAATTCCATAAAATTTTGCACTTAATTGACCTTTGACCTCAATTTCTACTAATAAGGTCAGTGGTTGAGTATCTAAACAGTCATAAAATATCATCTGTAAGAAACTTCCTACAAAATGCTATGCATTATGCCTAGCTTTCCCCTTGGATAAAAAAGTTAGAAATAATTTAATAATGTCATGTCAAAAGACCTCCAAAATCACGTAAAATGCGCCGGAAGAGAAAGGGTTAAGGACACCGTTATATTCAAAGATTAACACAAAACTTCAAGAACAAATAAGAAGTAGGATTGTGTAGATGTTGTTTTAATTTCTGTACATATTACTTTAATTTTGAACTAATGGGTGCCCATACATTGGAGATTGTTTGGTAAGGAGTATACAAAGGGACCGGCTTTGTCAGTTTGGAGAGAGCTAGTCTGGTGTCCGGTAGCGTGACCAGCCAGAGGTGTGCCACGTTTGCAGTTTCCCCGGCATGACTTATACAAGTGGCGAATATTTTCGGTGAGATACAACACCGTATATTAAACGGGTAGCCATATAATTTGTCAGGAGGATTATTGCAGCGTGTTTGTGCAGTTCTAGCCGGTAAGAGTGTTCGAATAATGTATAGTGGGTATGCAGTTATAAATTTCCGGTTTCAGTTAGAATTTAGGTTAGGTTTTTGTAAATATAAATTACTTTCAGAGCGTAAAGGGTTTGGAGACGAGTATGGGCGTACTGAGGGTCCTTTGACGAGTTCTGAGGCTTATTGACGAATGTGTATGAAGGGCCACGTGCGTCTTATCTTAGGTCGACACTGTTAAGGGCGTGGTAGGATAACCGGAGCTGGAGGCTAAGACCCGGGGCTCTGGGAGTTAGGAACTACTATTTTGTGGTCCACGGAACTTGGTGTGTTCAACAAGAACAAGGCAGCAAGTAAACCTTAAAGTCAACCATCATCAGAGACTGAGACTTGTAGAGTGGTAGCTCGTCCAATGAAGAAACAAACTCCAGTCACCATCCAAAAAGAGAAGGTGCAGCATAAAAACTATGCTATTATCATCTGATGATGACTCGGATTTCTTAGGGGAGAACTTGGATAATTTGACAACAGCTTCCACGAACAGCATATCTAAAGATATTCCTGTGTGTGAAAAACTACTTTCACCTGGTAATTTTCTTACACCTGATCAACTACTGGGCTTTACCCAAAAGCAGACAATCCAATTTAGAAAATTCCTATGGGAGACATATTCAAACTGTGTCATCAGCAATGCCGAAAATAATTTAAAACGACAAAACAACTTATGATCAGCCTATTTAGGTAACTGGCATCTGTGACACACAAACTAGAAAAACTGAAAAATCACTTTATGATAAGATTACCGAGCAATACACATTAAAGGGGACGATCACTCTAAAGAATAGGTTTTCTGCACGGAGAAACGGACTAAGTTACATGGACAAGTGTAAAAGTTTTTTAAACCTATGGAAATTCAACAAATAGAAGAAAATTTGATAGAAATTCATCGGTATTTCATTAAGCTTAAGAGATATCACATATTTTAAAAAAGGGTTTTTTGTTTTGTGCATCTTCCATCCTAGATTTGGGATAAAATGAACTGTGCGTTCACGGTAGCCTGGTGGTAGAGCGTTCGCTTCGTGATCGGGAGGCCCGGGTTCGATTCTCGTTCGCGGCGCCACGTCAAACCTAAGACGTAAAAATAGGTGGTGACTGATCCTTCGCCAAGCGCTCGGCATCAGAAGTGAAAGTTACGGGTCTTTCGGATATGACCTTAAAAAAGAAGGTCCCGTGTCACGGTAGGCGCTGGCACGATAAAGAACCCTCACTGCTCAATGGCCCTGAGTACCGAGTAAAGGTCTAAATTTGAAGCCCTTCACCGGCATACGGTGACGTCTCCATATGAGTGAAAAATTCTCAAGAGGGACGTTAGTCAATATACAATCAATCAATCAATCCTAGTTTTGGGATAAAATGAACTGTGCGATTGTTGAGTATTGCAGAGATAACAAAGAGACTATCATTCCTTATGGAAATTTGAAAACCAGAGAAGGAAATTGCACATAGACTGACCCTGATTTACTCCAAAAGGCATATAAACTATTGAGAATATTGATGCTTTATAATCATCTTTTTTTCCGCACACCGCAATTCAAACCAAGTCCAGAACAAAAATATAGGGAAACCCTATGTGCTCTCATCAGAACTCGGAATTCATACAAATAATTTTTACAAATAGAAAGCGACTTGTTACCATATTGTATACGAAGGACCAAATTTATGACATGAAGGCTAATTGTACTGGTGGAAGCAGCATCATAGGAATAGACAAGACTTTCAATCTGGGCTCCTGTTTTGTTACAACTTTAACATACAAGCAAAGAGCGGTCATCCAGAGAGAGAGAGACAGGGGACAACCCAATCATGTTAGGACCAATGATGTTACATTATGACAGTGACATTGAAACATACTAATCTTTCCTCACTCATATTAAACAGAAGACAGGAGATGCAGGAGTGACAAAGAAAAAGCTATAACCAAGCCATTCGTGTTACATTCTCCTCTGCTACCCATTTATTATGTATCAAACACATGAAGGATAATCAAAGAAAATAACAGGATAAAACTGGATGGACCAGAGAAGACCGCGAAAAAAAATAGTCAAGACAATATTTGCACCAAAACAAAAATTCAAAAACATCTCAACAACTTGCAGCCATTTTCCCAAAAATATCTACCTTTTGAAGCATGCTTCAAGCAAAAGACCCAACACAACTTAATTCACCATGTAATTCATCCCATAAATAATACAGTAATACGGGAACTTTGTACAAACAATAATACAGAAATATTGAAAGCATGTCCAATGCACAAACTTAGTTTAAAATTGGATATGTTAACCTTGCGGAATTTATTGAATTCTATCTTATTTTATCAACTTAACCATTAAAAATTTAAGAATATAGAGAATAAAATTTCACAAAACTTGATAATTTTCTTTTTTTAAACTCTTTCTACATGTACTTCCTACCAAGTTTTAATTAACATTTACAAGTTTCATTTGATCCTCATATTTTGTACTTCCTACCAAGTTTAAATTAACATTTACAATTTTCATTTGATCTTCATATTTTGAAGTACTGATTTATTTTTAATATCTTCAAAAAAAAAAAGGAAAGAAATGTTTGTGAATGTCCCAATATTGATGCTAATATAGGACGAATTGAAATTTCTCAGGAAAGGATTTAAACTCAAAAATGCTGGTTTCTAAGAAAGGTCTTGTCAAAACACCTTGTATTAATGACTCAAAAATTATGGTCAAAGTTAAAGTTTGTCTCAGGTAAAGAGCTACAAATACTTTTATATTCAATGGAAGGTCAGGTTTCCGTGAATACACATGTGAAGCATGGAAGCCCCCGAGTGACAACTATTATTCAATCATTAGTACCCTTGCAATGTAAGAACTTTATGGTTATAGTGTTCTCAAGTTGGGTTGTTTTAGTTTGAATTTATGTTTAATTTTTCTTCGCCTGACATCTACAACTGGATGTAAAGCACATACAATAAATTCAACATTGTTGAACTAGAGAATACTTTCTCATACATTTGTGAGGGTGTTCTGAGAAATATTACACATTGTTGAACTAAAAAATACTAGATCTTGAGTATGCACACATTTGTTAAGATCCATTGAAAAATATTAAATTATTCATTAAATAGCAGGAAGAGATGAAACGCACCGATTAAATTCGAGAATCTGATTTTGAGCTCCACAAAATAAGAGTGAATGACGGCAAGGAGGAAATCAAGGTCTCTTTATGGAAGGAAATGGTCTCCATGTGCAGATTTGAAGAATATTTGGAATTTTCGAAAGTTGTTACCAGGAGGAGTTCTCGATTTGTTCATTACCCTGTGGGACACCAACCAGAGATTTCTCAAAGGTGTTTTAAATGAGAAAATTTCTCGAAGATATTAAAAAATCTGGGATGTTTTAGTGGTGTTTGACTGAATGCAAAGATATGTGTCTTAAGTTGTTAACGTTACAGACATAAACACTCTAAGGTTTATTCTTGTAGAATTTAGACTTTACTTTTTAATTAATCAAAGTAGGCCTATGGGCCATAAAAGTTAGAAGAGCTCATTTTTGATCTCAGTCTCACTTTTCCACTATTTATTCCTTTGGTAAATGTGAGACTAAGACCAGAAGTGAGCTCGTCTAACTCTTATAGCCCCCAGGCCAGGTCTGGTTTTCGCTATCGCCCGGAGGAAGATTTAAGCGCGGAACGCAATTTTACCTCGTCTCCGAGCATAACCCATTTTTGGGGCACTTGAGCAGCTTCTTGTTATGTCTCTTCGGCAACCTGCAGGTTGGAGATCTGACCATTTCAACTTAATTGTCCAAATCCCTGTTTCAAAGTTTTAAGACTTGTGAACATTTTTCGCATGTTTAGTCCTTCATATGTTTAGAAAGAAACGCAATTTGGCCAACTCTGTAAAGCTACCAAGAGTCTTTTTTAGGGTGTCTCACTCACATAAGAGCAGTGGGTCGATTGCATGCCATTCTCCAGATATTGAAGACTGAAAATGGTCAAAAATTCTCAATTTGTCAATTTCTTTGGTGTAAATAAGAAGCTATTTCCCCCTTTTGCTTTCATCTAAGTTTAATATGCCATCAGGGATTCTATTCATTTTTGGTATACGGCTATAGAAAAGTTCGAATTTGGTTACTTTCCACATATTCCTTGTGGAGTTATGCCACCCTTTTCACCAAATTGGTATCAAATTCATGGTTTCCAACTTATAACTCTTGAATACCTTTAGGGAGTCCATGTTATATGTAAGGTCGAGTAATATCGAGGTTTTATATACATAAAGATGTTTAAATGATAAGAAATGGGAGCCATACAACAACTGCAGTATATTCAAACCCGTGTTACATTGACGTGTGTTACATGTATATCAAGGTCATACTGCAACCTTGCCAGTCAGTATTGCTCTTATGCGGAGGCATCTTTATTATTAGTGATTGCCCGCAATCACAAAATCTCTAGTTTCTTTATCTTAGGCATTCATATTTCCTAGCTAATATATATCTGTTTTCAGCAATGTCCATTCCAAGTATGCACAATAAAAGCACAGAAGCTAGGCATTTCTGAGTGGCATTGGAGATCAGTGATTCCTGCTTGCATCAAAGAAGGCGAGAGTGAATATGATATAACAGCCTGGCTGAGTCTGGGCGGGCACTGTCAAACGAACAATGCTGAACCTGTTCTTGATCAAATAAAACAGATTATTACTAGGATCATGAAGCCTCTTGAATCCTTGTACTTTGACAAAACAACAGCATCATGTCACTACAAGACAGATTGTACCGGTGTTTATGGTGAAGTGTTTATTGTGATTCATTGTTATACAGTAGCTTTAGCTCTATTTTGTGTGAGAGTTAAGCCCCCTTTTAACTTAGAAATTTGACGAAATATCTTTGTTAGCACCCGACCAAATATATTTATCATCCGATTAGGATAAAAGTTATATATAATTTTTGAAAAAAAATGTCCAATAAGCCCCGGGGTTGACTATTGGGGGGGGGGGGGGGTCCTGTCCACAAGTACCTATGGTTTCATGTATGTCTATATGTTTTGTTTTTTTCTTTTCTCTGTCAACTATATTTAAGGCCTTTCTCTTGTAAGTTTGTACTCTATATGCTCATTTGGACACTGAATTAGTAATAAAACATCTCTTATCTTGTCTTATCTGTAGAAGGATATGGAAATAACGAACTGTCCTGTCCACAAGTACCTGCGATTCAAATAGAGAAAGATGTTGTCCAAACACGAAGCGAAAATGAAACTGACGAGGAAGGAATTAAATGGACAGAAAATGGGAAACAAATACTTATGATGGAACATAAAAATGAGTAACTACATGTTGTGCAGTGACATCATCAATTTCTCACAAGAAAACCTGCAGCAACAATTTTCAAATATCCAAGGATTTCAGCATACAGGATATGCCCCAGTGCTTAAAGGAGATAAACGGGAATACAAGCTTCAGATGAAGCCCATGATATCTCTAGTGGCACAAATTCATTACAATGGCCACAGTCATTGGATTGCCAGTACTCACCCTGAGGATGATGAAACCATCAATACATTAGACAGTTGTAAACAAAGAAAGATTACATTCCGCAGTCGACACAAATCCAGCTTGGAAAAATAAATGGAGATTTAAAAAAGCTTGGAGAAATATATGGAGATGTAAATCAAAATTGCCATCCCCAAATACACCTTTCTCCCATATGCTTTCCTCGTCCTGT
>NW_026940664.1:0-7500 GCF_032062105.1 Saccostrea cuccullata | reverse complement strand
CGAAGCTCATAACTTTCTCATTGATTATCGGATGGAGACGAGTTTGGTGTCGTTGGAAAGGTAAGAAAACCAGGCACACGATTAAGTGGGGGTCATAAACTCCAAGTGTCAGGAAAAGGGAGAAAGTTTGTCTCTTATTTACAGCAAAGATTGTGTTTAGAAATTGACAAATTAGGTGTTTTTCACCATTTTCAACCTCCCAGATCTCGAGAATGGTATGCAAATGACACTTCCCACTTATGTCAGTGAGAGACCCTACAAAGGACTCTTGGTAGCTGCAAAAAGTTGGCCAATCTGCGTTCTCCTTCTAAAGATATGAAGGACTAAACATGCGGAAAATGTACAAAAAGTCTTAAAAACTTTGAGACAGGGATTTGGACAAGTTAAAGTGGTCAGATCTCGACAACCTGCACGTTGCTGAGGAGGTCTTAGTAAGAGCTATTCAAGTGCTTTAAAAACCGGTTAAGCTCGGAGACGAGTTAAAATTGCGTTCCGCGCTAAGTTCTTTCTCCGGGCGATAGCGTGAAAACGGTGAGAGAATGAGGCCCTAAACTCGTACATTAAAGTTGAAGAAGACCTCAAGGAATCCACATACCAAAGCTCAGCCTGCTAGTCCCAAGGGCGTATTACCTATAGGCATTTGAAGAAAAGGTGCCGTAATTCCGGTAGGACCGGAAGGCAACGTCCTCAGTAGTCCAAAAATTGGGACGAAAGGGGACTCTTCGTTTCATAAGAGGTTTCATAGGTCTCGATACCCAGACCTGAACCTCTCTCGCTGAAATGCCCCAAAACTGCTCCAAAGGGGTGGCAAACGGACCCCAAATAGAAAGGTCCGTATCTCTCTGAATTTTCAAGCAATTTTCAAAGTCTTGGTGTCATTGGAAAGCTCTTGGCAAGTTCCGTCCACTGTCCGAAGATGGTTGTTAAAGATCAGAAACGAGAAAAGTTGCGAGAGATGAAAGATGTCTACGTAAGCCGCGTGGGTACACCTAGGCCATATTTGCTCTTAAAAGCCTCAAAAAATGGCTTGATCTTTCTACACTTTACGGCATTCGATAGAGCTTGTCCAGAGCTCTCTGACAAGCCCAAAAATTTGAAAATCGGTCCAGAAATAAGGATTTTCTGCCGTTTGCAAGCCTTTTGAGCATATCGCTTGTTATTCGACTTTCTGCTCACTGAAACGACAATATCATGACGCGAGCGTAAAGAGCTCTTCAAAACCTTTCCAACGACACCAAGAACGTTGACATCAGAGCAGTCAGTCAGAAGATATGAGCAAAAAAAGAAAAGTAAGTGTTTGCAGGGGTTAAAGTCAGGGTTATCGGGGGTTAGGGTTAGTGGGGGTTAGGGTTAACGGGGGTTAGGGTTAGTGGGGGTTAGGGTTAATGGGGGTTAGGGTTAGGGTTAGTGGGGGTTAGGGTTAGGGTTAGGGTCAGGGTTAGGGTTAGGGTCAGGGTTAGGGTTAGGGTTAGGGTCAGGGTCAGGGTTAGGGGTTAGGGTTAGGGTTAAGGTTAAGGTTAAGGGTTAGGGTTAGGGTTAGGGTTAGGGGTTAGGGTTAGGGTTAGGGTTAGGGTAAGGGTTAGGGGTTAGGGTTAGAGTTAGGGTTAGGGTTAGGATAAGGGCTAAAAGCGAAGATGAACTATCTAGGTCATGAACTATCTAGGTCAGATGAAATGAAAGTGTAAAGTGAAAGTTCACGGATACATGCACAAGTAAAGGAAAAACTGGAATTTTCCGAAGCTCATAACTTTTTGGGTTAGGGTTAGGGTTAGGGTTAAGGTTAGGTTTTGGAACGAAGATGAACTATCTAGGTCATGAACTATCTAGGTCAAATGAAATAAAAGTGGAAAGTGAAAGTCACGGATACATGTAAAAGTAAAGGAAAAACTCAAATTTTCCAAAGCTCATAACTCTCTCATTTATTATCGGATGTAGACGAGTTTGGTGTCGTTGGAAAGCTAAGAAAACGTACAACATGACTACGTCAAAGTCATAAAACCTTATTGTCAGGAAAAGGAAGAGAATCGGCTTCTTTTTTACACCGCAGTTTGTGCTTAGATTTTGACAAATTGAGAATTTCTGACCATTTTCAACCTCCCAGTTCTTGAGAATGGTACGCAATTGTCAGACAGGTCTTATGTTAATGATACACCCTGATATGGACTCCTAGAAACTGCAAATAGTTAGCCAAAATACTTTCTCTCTCAAGAGATATTTAGGACGAAACATGTGGAAATTGTACTAAAGTCTTTTAAATTTGAAAGACCTGTTGGACAGATTTTAGAGGTCAGATCAAGACAACCTGGACGTTGCTGAGAAGGGCTGAGTGAGCGCTTTTCCAGCGTTAAGAAAACCAGTTTGGCTGGGAATGCAGTGGAAATTTTGTTCTTGCCCGATTTTTATTTGGGCTTATAACTCGTAAACGGTGCGAGCTAGAGCCCTAAATGTCTGTATTTCATAAGTTGAGTAGAGTTCAAGGATTCTGTACACCAAAGCTCAGCCTCGCAGCTCCAAGGGCGTGGATCCTATGGACAGGGGAAGAAAATTTGCACTAACTCCGGATGGACCGGAAATGGACGTTGCCAGAAGTCGAAAAATGGGGAGGAAAGAGGACTTTTCTGAATATGTAAGTCTACATAGGCGACAAAATCCTAAGCCCTTTCTCTACTTCTAAACCGGGTGAAAAGTGCTCAAAACGGGCTCCAAATGGACACAAAATTGGCTGAGTCAGAACTTCCTCAGTTTTCAGTCAATTCTCAACTTCTTGGTATCACTGGCAAGGTCTTGCCAAGTTCTATCAAGAGCCAAAAGAAGAGCATTGAAGGTGCAAGTAGATGAACTCTGTGCGAGTTGAAAATAGACGGTCTTTGAAGCGTTGGGTTCTACATCTCTTAGTTTGCTCCAAAAGCCTCAAAATTTGGCTTGCTTTCTACTCCTGATAGCATTCGATAGACCTTGTCAAGAGCTCTCTGACAAGCCCAAGAACTGGAAAATCCGTCATGAAATAAAGATTTTCTGCCGTTTTCAAGCCTTTTGAGAATATCGCTTGTTATTCAACTTTCTGCTCACTAAAACGACAATATGATGACGCAAGCGTAAAGAGCTTTTCAAGACCTTTCCAACGACACCAAGAACGTTGACATCGGAGCAGTCATTGAAAAGATACGAGCTAAAATAGAAAAAGAAGTGTTTGCAGGGGTTAAAGTCAGGGTTAACAGGGGTTAGGGTTAGTAGGGGTTAGTGTTAGGGTTAGTGTTGGGGTTAGGGTTAGAGTTAGGGTTAGTGTTGGGGTTAGGGTCAGGGTCAGGGTTAGGGTCAGGGTTAAGGGTTAGGTTTAGGGTTAGGGTTAGGGTTAAGGGTTAGGGTTAGGGTTAAGGTTTTGTGTTAGGGTCTGGGTTAGGGTTAGGGTTAGGGTCAGGGTTAGGTTTTGGGTTAGGGTTAGGGTTAGGGTTAGGATAATAAAATGCCAAGGGAAAGAAGGTCAAGAAATACAAGAGATTAAAAGATAAGAAAATGAAAAGGAAAGTCATAAAGTCAGGACAGGAGCAAAACTAGTAAAGGACAAAGTGGAATTTTCAGACTCTCAACTTCAGGGTTCACAGTTAGTTAGGGTTAGGTGTTGAAAGTCTTTTCGGTTTTGTGTATTAGATGCCATCAAAAACCTGTCCTGTTGTTATGATTTCTCTTTTACCGGTTTTTGAAAGGTCATGCCGGGTCATGTCAGGTCAAACAAAATGAAAGCGGAAAGTGCAGACTTGTAAAGGGTAAGTTAAAGGTCATAAACTTCAACTTTAGAGAGATATTTTCAATGGAATTTTCTTTAGCCCATAACTTTTTAGTTATTTCACTGACATAAGTGGGAAGTGTCGTTCGATTTAAACAAATTTGGTTTTTTTTATACCTAATTTCTAATTGCAATGAGAAAGTTCAGTGATAAAGTGTTTGCAGTTGGAAGACTTTGTTTTTGTGTTTAATAATATAGGAAATGAACTATTGTGTTAGTTTTAAAAATCAAAATAATATAAATCTGGATAAAACTAGCCCGTCCTCTAATTAACTCATCACACGTTCACAGTCTCAGTTACATCAAAGAGGATGTAGCTTTGTGTATTTATAAATGAGTTTGAAAGTGTTATACATTTCCCAAAATTTGATAAAGAAATTAAACATATAAAATGCTACCCTTATTTTTAGTTCAGATTAAGTCCCTTATCATTTTATATACATTATATAACAATATAACATAGGGGATAATTTGAACAAAGGTTTAATTTATATGCTTTAATTTCTAATTATAATGGAAATCTATCTCATTTCAAACTCTATAAACTACATAAATCCGGTGTGATTTTTTCGCTATCCATTTATATTAATTTTGATTTGAAAACTAACACAATATCTCATTTCCTATATTATTAAACACAAAAACAAAGTTATGATTTCCGGCTTGTATGTCACCATCACTGAAGCTGCAAGGTTAGAAATTATTGACATAATCTTGTTCTCTGTATTCTTAGCTTTAAAATGACACCAAATTTGTTTAAATCGAACGACAAATAAAAAAGTTATGGGCTAAAGAAAATTCCATTATATCCTCTAAATAACTTACCCTCTACAACTTTCACTTTCCACTTTCATTTTGTTTGACCTGACATGACCCGGCATGACCTTTAACCCGGCATCTTCGCTTTTAGCCCTATTCCTAACCCTAACCCTAACCCCTAACCCTAACCCTAACCCTAACCCTGAAGTTAGGAGATTCTGAAAATTCCACTTTGTCCTTTACTATTGCTTCTATCCGTGACTTTCACTTTCCACTTTCATTTTCTTAATCTTTTAATCTCCGTTGACCTACTTGGGCACTTTAATCCACGGGCATTTTCGTTTTTATCCTATACCCTAACCCTAACCCTAACCCTAACCCTGACCCTGACCCTAACCCTAACCCTAACCCAGACCCTAACACAAAACCTTAACCCTAACCCTAACCCTTAACCCTAACCCTAACCCTAAACCTAACCCTTAACCCTGACCCTAACCCTGACCCTGACCCTAACCCCAACACTAACCCTAACTCTAACCCTAACTCCAACACTAACCCTAACACTAACCCCTACTAACCCTAACCCCTGTTAACCCTGACTTTAACCCCTGCAAACACTTCTTTTTCTATTTTAGCTCGTATCTTTTCAATGACTGCTCCGATGTCAACGTTCTTGGTGTCGTTGGAAAGGTCTTGAAAAGCTCTTTACGCTTGCGTCATCATATTGTCGTTTTAGTGAGCAGAAAGTTGAATAACAAGCGATATTCTCAAAAGGCTTGAAAACGGCAGAAAATCTTTATTTCATGACGGATTTTCCAGTTCTTGGGCTTGTCAGAGAGCTCTTGACAAGGTCTATCGAATGCTATCAGGAGTAGAAAGATCAAGCCAAATTTTGAGGCTTTTGGAGCAAACTAAGAGATGTAGAACCCAACGCTTCAAAGACCGTCTATTTTCAACTCGCACAGAGTTCATCTACTTGCACCTTCAATGCTCTTCTTTTGGCTCTTGATAGAACTTGGCAAGACCTTGCCAGTGATACCAAGAAGTTGAGAATTGACTGAAAACTGAGGAAGTTCTGACTCAGCCAATTTTGTGTCCATTTGGAGCCCGTTTTGAGCACTTTTCACCCGGTTTAGAAGTAGAGAAAGGGCTTAGGATTTTGTCGCCTATGTAGACTTACATATTCAGAAAAGTCCTCTTTCCTCCCCATTTTTCGACTTCTGGCAACGTCCATTTCCGGTCCATCCGGAGTTAGTGCAAATTTTCTTCCCCTGTCCATAGGATCCACGCCCTTGGAGCTGCGAGGCTGAGCTTTGGTGTACAGAATCCTTGAACTCTACTCAACTTATGAAATACAGACATTTAGGGCTCTAGCTCGCACCGTTTACGAGTTATAAGCCCAAATAAAAATCGGGCAAGAACAAAATTTCCACTGCATTCCCAGCCAAACTGGTTTTCTTAACGCTGGAAAAGCGCTCACTCAGCCCTTCTCAGCAACGTCCAGGTTGTCTTGATCTGACCTCTAAAATCTGTCCAACAGGTCTTTCAAATTTAAAAGACTTTAGTACAATTTCCACATGTTTCGTCCTAAATATCTCTTGAGAGAGAAAGTATTTTGGCTAACTATTTGCAGTTTCTAGGAGTCCATATCAGGGTGTATCATTAACATAAGACCTGTCTGACAATTGCGTACCATTCTCAAGAACTGGGAGGTTGAAAATGGTCAGAAATTCTCAATTTGTCAAAATCTAAGCACAAACTGCGGTGTAAAAAAGAAGCCGATTCTCTTCCTTTTCCTGACAATAAGGTTTTATGACTTTGACGTAGTCATGTTGTACGTTTTCTTAGCTTTCCAACGACACCAAACTCGTCTACATCCGATAATAAATGAGAGAGTTATGAGCTTTGGAAAATTTGAGTTTTTCCTTTACTTTTACATGTATCCGTGACTTTCACTTTCCACTTTTATTTCATTTGACCTAGATAGTTCATGACCTAGATAGTTCATCTTCGTTCCAAAACCTAACCTTAACCCTAACCCTAACCCTAACCCAAAAAGTTATGAGCTTCGGAAAATTCCAGTTTTTCCTTTACTTGTGCATGTATCCGTGAACTTTCACTTTACACTTTCATTTCATCTGACCTAGATAGTTCATGACCTAGATAGTTCATCTTCGCTTTTAGCCCTTATCCTAACCCTAACCCTAACTCTAACCCTAACCCCTAACCCTTACCCTAACCCTAACCCTAACCCTAACCCCTAACCCTAACCCTAACCCTAACCCTTAACCTTAACCTTAACCCTAACCCCTAACCCTGACCCTGACCCTAACCCTAACCCTAACCCTGACCCTAACCCTAACCCTGACCCTAACCCTAACCCTAACCCCCACTAACCCTAACCCTAACCCCCATTAACCCTAACCCCCACTAACCCTAACCCCCGTTAACCCTAACCCCCACTAACCCTAACCCCCGATAACCCTGACTTTAACCCCTGCAAACACTTACTTTTCTTTTTTTGCTCATATCTTCTGACTGACTGCTCTGATGTCAACGTTCTTGGTGTCGTTGGAAAGGTTTTGAAGAGCTCTTTACGCTCGCGTCATGATATTGTCGTTTCAGTGAGCAGAAAGTCGAATAACAAGCGATATGCTCAAAAGGCTTGCAAACGGCAGAAAATCCTTATTTCTGGACCGATTTTCAAATTTTTGGGCTTGTCAGAGAGCTCTGGACAAGCTCTATCGAATGCCGTAAAGTGTAGAAAGATCAAGCCATTTTTTGAGGCTTTTAAGAGCAAATATGGCCTAGGTGTACCCACGCGGCTTACGTAGACATCTTTCATCTCTCGCAACTTTTCTCGTTTCTGATCTTTAACAACCATCTTCGGACAGTGGACGGAACTTGCCAAGAGCTTTCCAATGACACCAAGACTTTGAAAATTGCTTGAAAATTCA